>NW_026111745.1:278716-318716 GCF_024679095.1 Eriocheir sinensis | reverse complement strand
AATCTTTTTCAAGAGGAAGCAGGCATCAGTGGGGGACGAGCCGGTTTCAAAACCCACTTGTCTAAAGTTCAAGGGAAGCTCCTCAGCGGATATATCTAAAACAAGCATCACAGAGATTTCCAACAAGCATGAAGACTGCATCACATTCATCACATTCTTTTTGACCTTTTAAAGCACGGGCAACAGTACCCATTAGAAAACTACCAGGGAGTAACAGTGAGCTAAACACGCGTTATAAAAATATGCAAGGTTACATAAGAAACACTCCGAGGCATTCTTCAAAACAACGAGTGCACCTGGCCATGTCCTTGGCTTGCGTTAATTAAGGCGACAGATAAGTTTTCTTAATGTTACGCTGGATGTTAGTAAGTACATTTTCCTATCACAAAGCCAGAGTCTTATAATTTCGTAACAAATATCCGCCTCTGCATCAGGATTGCAGAAAGGCTAATTGAGCGAAAAACGTTAGAAAATATTAATATTGATGTCACCAATTTGACCGCCAATAACGTCAAATAATTTGCTGAAACTTTTATTTTTCTTAACATCTTTCCCAAATTGGGTTTTATCTTTTCGGTGAAATATATTCACAGTAGACAGACACATTTCATTGTGTTCATTCTTTATACACTCCTTGAGAGCCTTCATGAGCTCCCTTCTACTCATCAACATCTCGTGAGGACTTGTGCCTCGTAACCTGCCATGCCGAGCCCAGTTGAGGTATTTTTCTCTGGCAATTCTGTGATTGCCCTCAACACACCGGTTCCACCGTGGGATGACACTAAATTTACTCTTCTTAATATATACCTCCTCATATATTTCTGGCTGGATCTCCGAATGGTGTGTGTAAGATTTTGGTAAGGTTCATCAATGACTTTAAGATATTCCGGGTCACTGCAACCTGTCCTACAACAGTTGTAAAGGGATAGTGAGGAGACCTCAAGGAGGTGGGCACCAACAGTGTTATTAATCTCATCTGTTTCATGATCCTTAGGTTTATTTCATCTGATGTATCTTTATCAGTGGAGGGCACGAGAGGTGGGATCGCAGAAAGACATCCTGCAAAGCCAAGTGTTACATCCAGTGGAAAATGATCCGAACCAAACACACTCTGCAGCATACTAATGCTTTTGTCCTTAACACAGTCATGTTCCTTACCGAGAACGTGATCAGGCTATTTACAAACAGACTTACCGTAACCAAGGAATGTCTATGAACCGTCGTATTATTTAGCCACAACAGAAAAAAAGAAATTTTTCTCCATAAAGTCAGACAAATTTAAAAAAAATGCACAATGAAAAGTGCAAAGTATCAAGATAATAATCTAACTTCGACAGGGATTCTAGGTAGGTATTTAAAGTTGCAGTTTCCCATATATCACTGTTCAATAACACATTGATGAAGCCAACATTAACGCCAAAGAAATTAAAACTAAAAACCATAAAATTCTTCCCTAAAGCCCCATTATTCATCTCCAATGGAAGGTTTTCTTCCACAGGCCAGCCAGCCCCCTTCCGGCCGGCCCCTGTGCTGGCCAGGCCCTTTACTACGCGGCCCCAACACAGCACACTCATAGTCCTCATACACAGAACCTAAAGTGCTAAGTTTCTCAAAAGTTATAAAGCTTTCTTGTAAAAATATAAGATCATGTCCTACGGTGTTTAATTCCTAAATGAGTCAGTGTTTATCCTCAAAGAACAACAATTGCAAGTACACCAAGCTAATAAATTAGACTCCATCATAAATGAGGCAAAACAGTCACAGAATCAATCACCAACCAACTCTCTGGCACCCGTCTCTTAGATCTGTTAAGACGTCATCTACAGCAGTGTGTGTCCTCGGGCCAAAGGTCTGGGTGGAACAGTCCCTCCCTCTCAGCAGGTTTCAGCATGCCACAGGCAAGCACGTCTCGTTGAAGGCATTAAGCTCCGCAGACCACTTCACACAGCCGTGGCAAGCACAGGCATATCAGAGCAACTTTGCAAGATCAACACAGATGTCCTTCATTTGTTGACGATAAACTATTAGCAGTAGTAGTAGTGGTAGTAATACTAACATTTATAGCAGTAGAAGTAAGGGTAGGAGGAGGAGTAGTAGTAACAGTAGTAGCAGTGGTAGTAATAATAATATTTATAGCAGTAGAAGTAATGGTAGGAAGAGGAGTAGTAGTAGCAGTAGTAGTAATGGTAGTAATAATAATATTTATAGCAGTAGAAGTAATGGTAGGAGGAGGAGTAGTAGTAGCAGTAGTGGTAGTGGTAGTAATAATAATATTTATAGCAGTAGAAGTAATGGTAGGAGGAGGAAGAGTAGTAACAGTAGTAGCAGTGGCAGTAGAAGTGGTATGATCATTATCTTAATTATTATTGTTATTATTATTATTATTATTATTATTATTATTATTATTATTATTATTATTATTATTATTATTATTATTATTACTAGTAGTAGTAGTAGTAGTAGTAGTAGTAATAGTAGTAGTAGCACCAGTAGTAGTAGCAGTAGTAGTAGTAGTAGTAGTAGTAGTAGTAATAGTAGCAGTAGTAGTAGTAGTAGTAGTAGTAGTAGTAGTAGTAGTAGTGTAGGGAGAGGACGTGCTGTGATTAGCTCCTTTGTTTTGTGTCATAAGTTAGGTCCTATAGCCGATACCGCCTTGGAATGTATACCTTCGTACGCGTGAACGTGCAGTGAACGTAACGAAATATAGTGCAATCTGGTGCCATTGACGATGCAGGTGTTAATTACGAATTACTGCTTTTTGAGAGAGGCCGTGTGCTGGCCGGCAGTGTGAGAAACATCGGTGTAACGATAAATATTGGGTCAAGTGGTTACGGAAGAAAGCCCACGTCCCCTCGGTGCTTGTGAGCGACGCTCGACTCTGTGGCGGACGGCCGGAAGGTGGAAAATTGGAAGGCAGAGCTGAGGGAAAGAGGGAGGGAAAGAGGGAGAGAGGGGAAAGGAGGGAAAGAGAGTGGAGAAGAGGGGGAGAGAGTGGTAGAGGAGGAGGGGAAGGGGGAGTGAGAGTAGAGAGGGGAGAGAGGAAGGGAGAGAGAAGTGAGAGCAAGTTATAGTTTTTCCATGTACATCATCCAATATATTTTCTCAGTATGTCAAATAGATTAAATGTCAGTGATTTATTGGGGAGTGGTGAGTTCTGGCAGGCGTGTCGGGATGGGCGGAGGTGGGTCAGTTTTCAAGACCGAGGGCAAACAGTAAACAGCCCCTAACCCCCCTCCCACCCCCCTAACGCTACCCACGCACATCCCCTCACTTCCCGGGTCCCTGCTAACCCCGCCCCGCTCCCCAGTAACTTCCCACCCCCGCCTGAGGGCCATAAAACACAGAGTATCTGACTCGGCGAACTGCTGGTAATGATATCACTATTACTACTACTACTCAACTTTAATGTGTAGGGTCAGGTGCATTAGTAAGATTGTACAGTGTTGGCGAGGAGCAATGGTAGTGGAAAAATAAACAATCATTCTAATATTACCGTAAAGGCAGAGTAAGCATATGTAAGTGTATGTCTGTGTGTAGGTATATGGGGGGAGACAAGAGTCAAAGTGGGGTCTACTACTATTGCTCTATTCAGCACCACAAATAGGAACTATGATACACTAGCATGCATAATGGCACCGAAATGGAGCCCCCTCAATGTTGCATTTGTTCGTCTCGAAATCAAAACTGTGTTCAATGCTCGTGCGTAAGACGAGGCCAGCCCTGTGTGAACTGTAAGAGAGGTGGAGATTGTCGAAACCCAAACAATCAACGGCAGGATGTGGAAAATGGGGAGCAACCACAAGTGGTGCTGGGTGGACAGGCCAATGAAGGCGCTGGAGATGATCAGGTGGAGGGGGGTGCAGGTGGCGAGAGACAAGGGCAAGGTGACCAGGGTGAGGACGCCTCGCGCGAGCTCCGCTTCTGGCAGAGGTGGACACTCGAGGAGACAGAGGAGTGGGTGCGAGACGCTTACAATCATGTGGTAACGTTTTCTCCCAATAACGTATTTGAGGCCCCGAGATGTAACGCCACCAAAACATTGATAGAGGAGAAAACCTACCTCATTAGAGCGTACAACAACTCCACGCAAATCGCCCCCTACGCTTTAAAGATTCTGGCCATACTACCGCACCTCATATGCCAACGGACTCACAAAAAGTCGAAACAATCTGAGGACGTGAAGGCGGTACAAAGAAGAATGGAGCTGTGGAGAAAAGGGGCGTCCGGAAGCTACTTGACGAGGCTAAAACACTGCAGGAGAGACTAGGCAGACGTAACAGTCGCAAGAAGGACAGTTACGACAGGGGTAGAAACTTTGCTGACAAGATGAGACAAGGAAAAGTGGCCATGGCAACTAGATCACTGTCAATAGAAGATGAGGCAGCGGGAGTCCTTCCCATGACGGAAGAGACAGGCCAGATCCTCAAGGACAAGCATCCAGATGCTAGACCTGCACACCCAGAAATGAAGTTCCTTGGGGACTACACCCCACCGCATCGAGTTGTCTTCGACCATATTAGCGGTGACGTGATCTGGAAGCACGCCCTTCACACGCAGGGAGCGGCTGGACCATCAGGCTTTAATGCCAAGGGGTGGAAACACCTCCTCAGTAAGAACATCTTTGGTAATCCAGCTGTGGATCTTCGCGACGCAATAGCCGCCCTTGCAAGAAAATTGGCGTCAGAGAATTGCCAACACCTCGAGCCTTTGATGGCCTGCCGGCTCATCCCGCGGGATATAAAACCAGGCTGTCGCCCCATCGGGATAGGGGAGGAGCTCAGGAGGATCACAGGCAAGGCTGTCATGGAGGTGGTGAAGGACGACGTGAGGAAGGCGGTGGGAAACCTCTAAGTGTGTGCGGGTCAGCAGGCTGGATGTGAAGCTGCCATTCACGCTGTCAGGAGAATGTTCGAAGACCCAGAATGCGAGGCGGTGCTGATGGTGGACGATGCAAATGCGTCCAACAACATCAATAGGGAAACAGCACTGCACAACATCAAAACCAAGTGCCCTATATTCGCCCAATATATTGAAAATACATACAAGGAACCTGCCAGACTGTTCATCAGCAGTCATAATGACCAACGACTTGGAGACCCGGTGGCCATACAATCCTCAAAGGGCACCACCCAGGGGGACCCAGTGGCCATGGCAATGTTTGCCCTGGGAATGATGAAGCTGCAGGACATCATCCGCCATGAAAACACCAACGTCAAACAGGTGGCGTATGCGGATGACCTCACCGGGGTAGGAAAGTCTGCAGACCTCAGGAAATGGTGGGACCTCGTCAGTGAACATGGCCCTAAAATAGGGTACCATCCCAGCGCCACGAAGTCTGTGGTGATTGTAAAACCAGAGGCATACGATCGGGCCAAAACAGCATTCCAGGGCAGTAACGTGAAACTGTCAGTGACTGGAGAAAGACACCTCGGGGCAGCCATTGGAACAGCTGAATACAGAACCGAATATGTGAAAACGGCTGTAAAGCGCTGGCAGTTCGAACTGCAGAGACTGAGCGAGATCGCCAAAACAGAACCGCAGGCAGCCTACGCAGCATTTACGTACGGTGTCAAGCATAAATGGAACTACCTCATGAGGACAGTTCCTGATGTTGCTCCGTTACTAAAACCTCTGGAAGATGCTATCAGAAACACCTTCATACCGGCGATAGCAAATGGGAGATGTCCCAGTGACCAGGAGAGAAGATTGCTGGAGTTGCCGCCAAGAATGGGTGGGCTCGGCATCACCAACCCGCAAAATCTGGCTGAGTCTGAATTCGGGAACTCAATCCGAATCACAGCCTCCTTGACCGGATATATTACCAATCAAAATGAAAGGGGAGAAGACAACCCTCATTAGGTCACTAAGGAATGAAATCTCCTTAAACAGAGAAGGAAAACAGAGAGACTCTCTGAGTGACCTAATGAGAGAACTCCCAGAAGACACAAGGAGGAGGACAGATATTGCACAGGAAGTGGGCGCTTCAAACTGGCTAACCACACTACCTATCAGGGCAAAAGGCTTCAACTTAAACAAAAAAGAATTTACTGATGCCCTTGCCCTCAGGTATGGCTGGCCAGTGGATGGGCTCCCAAACATGTGTAACTGTGGCTCACCCTTCAACCAAAATCATGCCATGACATGCAAGAGAGGTTTCGTATGCATGAGACATGATGAAGTAAGAGACGTAACAGCTCAGATGCTGAAAGAAGTCTGCCACGACGTGACTGTGGAACCCATGCTGCTCCCTCTGCAAGGCGAACACCTCGCCAGACGCACTGCTAATGTTAGCGCCAGAGAGTTTTGGACTCGTGTACAAAGGGCATATTTTAACATAAGAATCTTTGATCCCGTGGCCCATTGCCACAGAGACCTGACCCTTGATGCAGCCCACAGAAGAAACGAACAAGAGAAGAACAGAGCATATGAAGAAAGAATACAGAATGTGGACCAGGGCTCCTTCACCAAGGGCGCAGAGCTTCTACGCAAGACTCGCCGAAACACTGGCGGATAAGAAACAGCAGCCAAGAAGCAGTGTGGTCGCCTGGATGAGATGCAGGCTGTCCTTCTCCCCCCTGAGGTCAGCCTTGGTCTGCCTGAGAGGAACCAGGTCACCTGCACCCAAAACCACCCGCATTGCTGACCTGGACTTTGAGGCGACGGTGGTTGATAGTCGTATCAACCACAAGCTCTGTTAGCTTAAAAATAAAATGTTTAATAAAGTTTGTAATATTAAATAAAGAGGGTTGTCGGCCACAGTCATTGGCGAGGTGGGGCCAATGAATTGCTTTGTGAAAGGATATGAGAAAATATACCGCTCACAACGCAACTCTAATAGATGGAGGCCCGTTTTGAAAAGAAAAAAAAAAGTAGTAGTAGTAGTAGTAGTAGTAGTAGTAGTAGTAGTAGTAGTAGTAGTAGTAGTTGTAGTAGTAGTAGCAGTAGTTGTAGTTGTAGTAGTAGTAGTAGTAGTAGTAGTAGTAGTAGTAGTAGTAGTAGTAGTAGAAGTCGTAATAGTAGTAGTAGAAGTAGTAGCAGTAGTAGTAGTAGTAGTAGTAGTAGTAATAGTAGTTTTAGTAGTAGTAGTAGTAGTAGTAGTAGTAGTAGTAGTAGTAGTAGTAGTAGTAGTAGTTATTGTTGTAGTAGTAGTAGTAGTAGTAGTAGTAGTAGTAGTAGTAGTCGTAATAGTAGTAGTAGAAGTAGTTGTAGTAGTAGTAGTAGTAGTAGTAGTAGTAGTAATAGTCGTAATAGTAGAGGTAGAAGTAGTAGTAGTAGTAGTAATAGTTATAGTAGTAGTAGTAGTAGTAGTAGTAGTAGTAGTAGTAGTAATAGTAGTAATACTTGTGTCATCACCACAGCCCTTCCCTCCCTCCCTCCCATGTGGTGTCATCACCAAAGCCCTTCCCTCCCTCCCTCCCATGTGATGTCATCACCACAGCCCTTCCCTCCCTCCCTCCCATGTGATGTCATCACCAAAGCCCTTCCCTCCCTCCCTCCCATGTGGTGTCATCACCAGAGCCCTTCCCTCCCTCCCTCCCATGTGATGTCAGCCCCACAGCCCTTCCCTCCCATCCTCCCATGTTATGTCAGCCCAACAGCCCTTCCCTTCCTCACTCCCTTGTGGTGTCATCACCACAGCCCTTCCCTTCCTCCCTCCCATGTGGTGTCATCACCACAGCCCTTCCCTCCCTCCCTCCCATGTGGTGTCATCACCACAGCCCTTCCCTCCCTCCCTCCCATGTGATGTCAGCCCCACAGCCCTTCCCTCCCTCCCTCCCATGTGATGTCAGCCCCACAGCCCTTCCCTCCCTCCCTCCCATGTGTTGTCATCACCACAGCCCTTCCCTCCCTCCCTCCCAAGTGATGTCAGCCCCACAGCCCTTCCCTACCTCCCTCCCATGTGATGTCAGCCTTTCCCTCCCTCCCTCCCATGTGATGTCAGCCCCAGCCCTTCCCTACCTCCCTCCCATGTGATGTCAGCCCCAGCCCTTCCTCCCTCCCTCCCAAGTGATGTCAGCCCCACAGCCCTTCCCTCCTCCCTCCCATGTGATGTCAGCCCTACAGCCCTTCCCTACCTCCCTCCCATGTGATGTCAGCCCCACAGCCCTTCCCTACCTCCCTCCCATGTGATGTCAGCCCCACAGCCCTTCCCTCCCTCCCTCCCTCCCATGTGTTGTCATCCTTAGAGCCCTTCCCTCCCTCCCTCCCATGTGATGTCAGCCCCACAGCCCTTCCCTCCCTCCCTCCCATGTGATGTCAGCCCTACAGCCCTTCCCTCCCTCCCTCCCATGTGGTGTCATCACCACAGCCCTTCACTCCCTCCCTCCCAAGTGATGTCAGCCCCACAGCCCTTCCCTCCCTCCCTCCCATGTGATGTCAGCCCCATAGCCCTTCCCTCCCTCCCTCCCATGTGATGTCAGCCCACAGCCCTCCCTACCTCCCTCCCATGTGATGTCAGCCCCACAGCCCTTCCCTCCCTCCCTCCCAAGTGATGTCAGCCCCACAGCCATTTCCTCCCTCCCTCCCATGTGCTTTCAGCCCCACAGCCATTCCCTCCCTCACTCCCATGTGGTGTCAGCCCACAGCCCTCCCTACCTCCCTCCCATGTGATGTCAGCCCCACAGCCCCTCCCTCCTCCCTCCCATTTGATGTCAGCCCCACAGCCCGTCCCTCACTCTCATGTGGTGTCATCACCACAGCCATTCCCTCCTTCACTCCCATGTGATGTCAGCACCACAGCCCTTACCTCCCTCCCTCCCATGTGGTGTCATCACCACAGCCCTTCCCTCCCTCCCTCCCATGTGGTGTCAGCCCCACAGCCCTTACCTCCCTCCCATGTGATGTCAGCCCCACAGCCCTTCCCTCCCTCCCTCCCATGTGATGTCAGCCCCACAGCCCTTCCCTCCCTCCCTCCCATGTGGTGTCATCACCACAGCCCTTACCTCCCTCCCTCCCATGTGTTGTCAGCCCCACAGCCCTTCCCTCCCTCCCTCCCATGTGGTGTCATCACCACAGCCCTTCCCTCCCTCCCTCCCATGTGATGTCATCACCACAGCCCCTCCCTCCCTTCCTCCCATGTGATGTCAGCACCACAGCCCTTACCTCCCTCCCTCCCATGTGGTGTCATCACCACAGCCCTTCCCTCCCTCCCTCCCATGTGGTGTCATCACCACAGCCCTTCCCTCTCTCCCTCCCATGTGGTGTCATCACCACAGCCCTTCCCTCCCTCCCTCCCATGTGGTGTCATCACCACAGCCCTTCCCTCCCTCCCTCCCATGTGGTGTCATCACCACAGCCCGTCCCTCCCTCCCTCCCATGTGATGTCATCACCACAGCCCTTCCCTCCCTCCCTCCCATGTGATGTCATCACCACAGCCCTTCCCTCCCTCACATGTGGTGTCATCACCACAGCCCTTCCCTCCCTCCCTCCCATGTGATGTCATCACCACAGCCCTTACCTCCCTCCTTCCCATTGTGATGTCAGCCCCACAGCCCTTCCCTCCCTGCCTCCCATGTGGTGGCATCACCACAGCCCTTACCTCCCTCCTTTCCATTGTGATGTCAGCCCCACAGCCCTTCCCTCCCTCCCTCCCATGTGATGTCAGCCCCACAGCCCTTCCCTCCCTCCCTCCCATGTGATGTCAGCACCACAGCCCTCCCTCCCTCCCATGTGGTGTCATCACCACAGCCCTTCCTCCTCCCTCCCATGTGATGTCAGCCCCACAGCCCTTCCCGCCCTCCCGCCCATGTGATGTCAGCACCACAGCCCTTCCCTCCCTCACACCCATGTGGTTTCATCACCACAGCCCTTCCCTCCCTCCCTCCCATGTGATGTCAGCCCCACAGCCCTTCCCTCCCTCCCTCCCATGTGATGTCAGCCCCACAGCCCTTCCCTCCCTCCCTCCCATGTGATGTCAGCACCACAGCCCTTCCCTCCCTCCCTCCCATGTGATGTCAGCCCCACAGCCCTTCCCCTCCCTCCCATGTGATATCATCACCACAGCCCTTACCTCCCTCCTTTCCATTGTGATGTCAGCCCCACAGCCCTTACCTCCCTCCCTCCCATGTGGTGTCATCACCACAGCCCTTCCTTCCCTCCCTCCCATGTGGTGTCATCACCACAGCCCTTCCCTCCCTCACTCCCATGTGGTGTCATCACCACAGCCCTTCCCTCCCTCCCTCCCATGTGGTGTCATCACCACAGCCCTTCCCTCCCTCACTCCCATGTGGTGTCACCACCACAGCCCTTCCCTCCCTCCTTCCCATGTGGTGTCAGCCCCACAACCCTTCCCTCCCTCACTCCCATGTGGTGTCATCACCACAGCCCTTCCCTCCCACCCTCCCATGTGGTGTCATCACCGCAGTCCTTCCCTCCCTCCCTCCCATGTGGTGTCATCACCACAGCCCTTCCCTCCCTCACTCCCATGTGGTGTCATCACCACAGCCCTTCCCTCCCTCCCTCCCATGTGGTGTCAGCCCCACAGCCCTTCCCTCCCTCTCTTCCATGTGGTGTCAGCCCCACAGCCCTTCCCTCCCTCTCTCCCATGTGGTGTCAGCACCACAGCCCTTCCCTCCCTGCCTCCCATGTGGTGTCATCACCACAGCCCTTCCCTCCCTCCCTCCCATGTGGTGTCATCACCACAGCCCTTCCCTTCCTCCCTCCCATGTGGTGTCATCACCACAGCCCTTCCCTCCCTCCCTCCCATGTGGTGTCATCACCACAGCCCTTCCCTCCCTCCCATGTGGTGTCATCACCACAGCCCTTCCCTCCCTCCCTCCCATGTGGTGTCATCACCACAGCCCTTCCCTCCCTCCCTCCCATGTGGTGTCATCACCACAGCCCTTCCCTCCCTCCCATGTGGTGTCATCACCACAGCCCTTCCCTCCCTCCCTCCCATGTGGTGTCAGCCCCACAATTCTTCCCTCCCTCCCTCCCATGTGGTGTCAGCCCCAGAGCCCTTCCTTCCCTCCCTCCCATGTGGTGTCATCACCACAGCCCTTCCCTCCCTCCCTCCCATGTGGTGTTAGCACAAAAGCCCTTCCCTCTCTCCATCCCATGTGGTGTCAGCTCCAAAGCCCTTCACTCTCTCCCTCCCATGTGGTGTCAGCCCCACAGCCCCGCTCCCTCCCACGGTGTGTCAGACCCACAGACTTGCTGCCTCCCGCATTGTGTCAGCTCCACAGCCCCACTCTCTTCCGCAATGTGTCAGCCTCATGGCGCCTCTTCCTCCCCAGTCTCCTTCGTCGCCGGAGGAACTGCAGAACGAGCTGTTTACTCTCATCATTCAAGGCGACCACGTTCAGAAGGTGTCCCGCCTGCTGTGTATGGGTGTCCCCATCGAGCCCATTGCCAGTGACGCCAACTCCCCTCTCAGACTGGCCGTGATTCTTGACCGCCGCCGGACGGTCAACCTGCTGCTGGCGAGCGGCGCGATGCTTCCTGCCTGCCTGCTGCAGGATGCCTGGCAGAGCCCCGATGTGACCTCCGGGGTGCTCGCCACCCTCAAAGCCGTGAGTACTTCCCTCGCTGTCCTGCTGGAGAGAGAGAGAGAGAGAGAGAGAGAGAGAGAGAGAGAGAGAGAGAGAGAGAGAGAGAGAGAGAGAGAGAGAGAGAGAGAGAGAGAGAGAGAGAGAGAGAGAGAGTGTGTGTGTGTGTGTGTGACAGAGAGTATCTGTGTGTGTGTGTGTGTGTGTGTGTGTGTGTGTGTGTGAGAGAGAGAGAGAGAGAGAGAGAGAGAGAGAGAGAGAGAGAGAGAGAGAGAGAGAGAGAGAGAGAGAGAGAGAGAGATTTGGGTGTTTAACCAATCACAGCAGAGTGACAGCTTTCATCAGAGGTAGGGGGTGGCAGATGTCGCCTGTCATAGTAAATAGGGGGCTGAGCCCGCAGCGATGTCCTACGCTTTACTGAAGGGAACTGTATTTAGCATTAGTTATATTTAGCATTAGTTAGACCTCATCTTGACTATGCGGTGCAGTTCTGGTCACCTTACTTTTTTTTTTTTTTTTTTTTTTACGTCGTTGCCTGTTGCGTCGGTAGGCATCTTCCCGGTGGGGCCTGATGGTCGGCCCAAGGCTTCTTCCAGGTGGGGCCTGATGGTCGGCCCAGCCCGTTCTGGCGCAGGCGAGTGTTTATAGTGGCGCCATCTTACATTGGTTCATGCTGCCCCCCGGAACTCGTTCTTGATTCCCTTGGACGGCTTCCTCTAGAGTCCGGGTTGATGGGTGGTCTTCAAGACAGCCTGTGGGTAGTTTTAAGCCACTCGGCGGTTTCTTAAAAATCCGAGTGGTAGCGTGGGGATTCGAACCCGCGTCGTCCATCACGCGGTGAATGTGAGCCCAGTACGCTACCAGTTCGGCCACCGCCTACCCAATACCTACTATAAAATGGATATCAAAATGATAGAATCAGTGCAGAGGAGGATGACTAAGATGATTCAGGGGTTGAGAAACTTGCCATACGAGGAAAGACTCAAACAGTTAAACTTGCATTCTCTAGAAAGGCGAAGGGTGCGTGGAGACATGATCGAGGTTTATAAATGGATGAAGGGCTTTAATAAGGGAGACATTCATAAGGTTTTGTTGGTAAGAGAACCGGGTAGGACACGAAGTAATGGGTTTAAACTGGAAAAATTCAGATTCAACAGAGACACATGCAAAAATTGGTTTACTAACAGGGTTGTGGATAAGTGGAATAGGCTTAGCAGTCATGTGGTGAGTGCCAATACAATTGTCACATTCAAAAATAGATTAGATAAACTCATGGACAGCGATATTAGGTGGGGTTAGATACACGGGAGCTTAAGTTCAAAGGAGCTGCCTTGTACAGGCCTACCGTTCTCTTGCAGACTCCTACGTTCTTATGTCCTTATGTTCTTATAACAATCCAAGTGTGTATAATCATTTCATGAAGGGTTTTCATTCTGTTAGGCGGAGTGATAGATTTTGGGCAGGACTCTGGAGAGATGTCACCTTGAAACAGATGCTGATGAGAAGTATAAGGGCCGTGGGAGGCCTCACCAGAGGGAGGGGGCTAGAGAATCCCGAAGAGCAATTCGGATCCGTGCACGCCCTGCGCGCAGGAATGGGGAGAGATTACTGCGATGTACAGCAATCAGTTGTGTTTTTGGAAGAACCTAACCTAACCCTAACCTGAGAAGCATGACTACAGGTGTTGTTGCTAACAAAGGTGTTAATGTTGATGAGGCAGGAACTGTAGGGCAAAACATTATTAAAGGAATGGAGGGAAAACAATTCTGACAGCTCCTGTGAACAGACAGATGAGGGTGAAGTGCGTGCAGACCCGCAGCTTCTGTTCCGGCGCCTGATAGCTGCTGCATGAGCATGAGCTGTGCACGTGTCCATGAGCATGCTCATCTGCTGCGGGAGTCTAAGAAGTCTGGGTTCGCAGCAGATATTCATAAGATCTCACAGGTGCATTGCAAGGCAGGCCTAACAAGTAAAGATGTTACCCATGTTGTAGATGGTTCTTCACTGATTGCAAGATTATTATCCCCAGGGGTAGAACATACGATCGGCTATGTGATATGTATGTGGAGTATGTAACTAGAAAATATGAGAAGGGTACGTTTGTGTTTGATGGATACGAAGGAGGTGCGAGTACGAGAGATGATGTTCACCGACGGCGTACAGGTGGACGAGTGGGCAGTGAGGTGAAGCTTGAAGGGGACTTGGCCAAAGAAAGAAAGACTTTTAGCACATAGCAAGAACAAAGAGGAATTCATTAACCTGTTAAGAGGTAGGCTGGGGAGGCCAGGAGTAGAAGCGCTTCACGCAGAGACAGATGCAGGTCTGCTCATTGTACGAACTGCCATCGAGAGGGCGACAACTCGAGAAGCAGCACTCGTTGTTGAAGATACGGATTTACTTGTGCTATCGTGTTATCACGCAAAACACTTGCCACATAGGCTGTACACTAGCCCTGAACCAAAAGCCGAGTTCAGGCGTCCAAACACGTGGAATACTGAGGAAACCAGGAAAAGTCTTGGTGAAGATATCGGTAACAATATTCTGTTCCTTCATGCTCCACCGTGCTGTGACGCTACATCCACACCATATGGTACTGGAAAAGATGCAAGTCTTGTACAGTTCAGAAAGGCTTTTACATGCAGAAAAATGCAGATGTGTTCAATAGAAACGCTGGGTCAGTTTCAAAGAAAGAAATTATAGCAGCTGGAGAAACTGCTGCGATGTTGTTGTTTTTTTTACAGTAAGGGAGACAACTCAAGGGCGCTCAAACAAAGTAGCAACAAAAAAGCCCGCCTAGCGCTACTCCAGCAACAGAAAGCAGAACAAGAGGCCAAAAGAGAGGTCAATTTCAGGAGAAGAGGTGTCTTGAAACTCCTCTCTTGAAAGAGTGAAGATGCAGATTAACTCTTCCATAAGGGATATGGACAGTATAGGGGTGAGCAAGAGTAGAAAGTCGAGTGCAGCGGGGCCACAGGAGAGGGGGAGGCATGCAGTAGCAAGCTCAGAAGAGCAGTCAGCATGAAAATATCGGTAGAAGATAGAGAGAGATGCAACACTACGGCGGAATTTAAGAGGTAGGAGACTGCGTAGGAGGAGGGGAGTTGATGAAACGAAGAGCTATAGACTCCATTCTGTCAAAGAGATGTGTGTGTGTGGAACCCCAACACTTGAGATGGAGTATGCATCTCAAGTGTAGGGGTTCCACAGGGGACGAGACTCTTGTATAAGGATAGCATCTGTGTGGGGGAGAAGAACTGGCGAAGACGAACTAGAACGCCTAACCAGGAGGAAGCTGATTTATCAATAGACGAAACGTACAGTTTCCAGTTATTATTATGAGTTAAGGATAGACCGAGGATGCTTAGTGTAGAAGAAGGTGACAGCTGAATGTTGCCGAAAAATAAGGTATAGGTGTTTGGAAGATTGTGTGGAGTGGATAGGTGAAGAAAATTAGTTTTTAGTCGTTGAAGGACACCAAGTTCCTCTTACCACATATCAGAAATGAGAGCAAGGTCTGATGTTAATTAAGCGTCCTGCAGCCTCCACTCTGGAGTCTTGTAATTCCTGTTGGGAGGGTCTTCTGTTGAAATGAGTTGAATAACGCAGAGTAGAGTCATCTGCGTACGACTGGATAGTATAGTTTGTTGTGGGAAGAAGACCATTCATAAATAATATAGAGAGAGTGGGAGATAGGACAGAGCTTTGTAGGACACCTCTGTTGATGGGTTTAGGGGAAGAACAGGGACCGTCTACCACCGCAGAGATAGAACGGCCGGAAAGGAAACTGGAGATAAAAGTACAGAGAGAGGGATAGAATCCGTTGGGGGGTAGTCTAGAAAGCAAAGATTTGCGCCAGACTCTGTCGAAGGCTTTTGATATGTCAATGGCAACAGCAAAAGTTTCACTTAATCGGCTAAGAGAGGATGACCAGGAGTCAGTTAAGAAAGCAAGAAGATCACCAGTACAGTAGAACGCCCCTTGCGGAACCCATACTGGTGATCAGATAGAAGGTCAGAAGTGGATAGATGCTTAATAATCTTATGATTATAGATTGATTCAAAAGCTTTAGAAATACACGAAAGTAAAGCTATAGGACGGTAGTTTGAGGGATTGGATCGGACACCCTTCTTAGGCACAGGCTGTACGAAGGCGTACTTCCAGCAGGAAGGAAAAGTAGATGTTGACAGGCAGAGATTAAAGAGTTTGACCAGGCAGGGTGTCAGCACGGAAGCACAGTTTTTTAAGACAATAGGAGACACTTAATGAGGTCCATAAACATTAAAAAAAAAAAAAACATGTTGGAGGCATAAACAGGCTACGTAGGATTGCATTCCTAGATAAGGTTGCCAGCAATCATGTGTGCACCAAACCAGAGTTTTTACCACCTACTGGTGATGCATGTCAACATCATAGTTTAAGAGTGTATTACCACATCTTAGAGTGGAAAGGCATTTCAGGCTCAAGTGTTCTAGACTATGGGTGGGGATTCAGAAATGGTGTTTTAGAACCAATAAAGACATGTGAGGGGTTTGTACTAAAGAATATTCCCCAAAAAGTATTAGATATGGAAGTAAGTGGATGCAAAACAACTATCTGTACTTGTCGAACGCTGGGCATTGTTTGTAATCTGAGGTGTAGGAATTGCAGGGGCGGATGTGGCAATTCTGAGAAGCCAGACCTTAGTACTGAGTAAATGTTATTTTCTGCACACTGCCTATGAACTAAAGTAGAATAGCGTCACAGTGCATGACAGTGTTGAAGATGATATGGTTTTCATTCATGTACTTTTTTCTGATATATTACATTTGCTCTAAATAAAAAAAAAAAAAAAAAGTGTGTGAATACATGAATTCCTTGCTATTTTTTTTTTTAGGTAGAAAGATATTTCTGAGTCCAGTGATATAAGACTCAATTCCGTACATGTCGAAAACTGGGCACTGACTGTAGTTGATGTGGAAAGACTGCAGAATTCCCCCCCTCCCGCGGCCTCGCAACACACGACTTTCTGCTCAAGCTCATCCCTTTACTGTCCAAATCCCCAGCACCAGCATCTTCACTCTTTCATCCCACACGCTGGTAAACTCTGGAACAATCTTCCTTCATCTGTATTTCCTCCTGCCTACTACTTGAACTCTTTCATGAGGAGGATATCAGGACACCTCTCCTCCCGAAATTGACCTATCTTTCGGCCACTCCTTTAACTCTCTATAGGAGCAGCGAGAAGCGGGCTTTTTTTCACATTTGTTACCTTTTTTTATGACCTTGAACTGACTCCTCTGTTGTAAAAAAAAAAAAAAAAGGAGTGGCTGTGTGATTTCAAAGCAGCCAGACCAGACTTCAGTGCTCGTTATATGACATTGTTCTGGGTTTTTTGCACATTGTCTGCATACTTAGTACGAACAATTTCACTAGATATGACGAATTTGAAGATGATGCGGTTTTCACATTTGTCTTTTTATTTGGCTGACATTGTACATTTACCGCACAATAAAAAATGAATGGATGAATTCTTTTATATTTTTTACAGCGAGAAAACATTGTTTTTCGGAGTTCAGTGACATACGACTCAGTACTGTTCAGATTGTGTCTAGGTCAGTCACAATAACTTCCCTGTGTCCTCTCAGCGGCCTGGAGCACGCCAGCCTCTGGCACTGCCCGCCGGCGGGAGAACTCCTCGAGCACACCTGGGGAGCTGACTCAACAGAATACTGGAGCAGGACGCCGGCGACGTTGTCAATCAACGCAGAAACTCTTCACGATGAGGAAGGAGAATCAACGCTTGTCGCGATCCGTGGGAACACCCTCTGGCCGGGATCCCCCAACCCCCGCCGCCTGCTACAACCTCACGGTGTTCCCCAGGGTGATGTTTCCCCCGAAGAGTGCACTGCTCCTGTGTGCACACCACCGCCCACCGCTGCATGAACGAGCCGCTGCGACTTATCAAGCACACTGGCTCCCTTCGGCCTGACGGCTACACTCCTGCAGAAGACGTTTCAACACGGCTGTGGCAGCGCCCCGCGGTGTTGTTCACGGGAGTCGATCGTGCCAGTCTGTTGATCCGTCGCCGGGGAGGTGGCAGAAAGGAACGCTGGGAGCTTCAGAAATCTGAGGCAGCGTTGGCATGGACATCCGTCACATCTGCAGCCAACACTGCCTGACGCTCGGCGGCTGCGGCCTGACGCGTTAAGACGTCACGCCGCCACAGGTGTTATCGAGCAGCTGGAGTCTGTGCATTTTAGGTTAAGCACTCAAGAAGCTACTGACTGAAAGCGCTGACAGCTTTCGCTTGTCGCCGGTGTATGTCAGTCAGATATCGTCGTGCCGCCGTTCCTTCCGGTAACGGAATATCGGAGCGATGTCAAAGCACAACGAAAACCGTGATGACGAGGAGGGGATGTTCTGTGGCGGAGGCAATTTACCGCTATGACGCGAGGCCACTAGTAGTTACTTTATCCGATCCGTCCCTGCCGGCCAGGCGTTAAGGTACGAGGTCAGGCTGCTCGGTATCGACGGAGTGACACAGCGAGGTCCGCCACCCCAGTTGTAATACCCAGGATTCAACTTTCCTACACATCCACACGGCTTGTGCGTGCCTGGAAACACACGAGAAATTAGTCCAGACCCAGACAACGGGGAAGCAACATTTCCGACGCCTGGCATTGGGCCCGCGACCTGCACGACGGGAAGCCACTCGTCTACCATTGGGCTAAGGAGGTACCCTGCTGGCCGAGTGGGCTTTTTAGGGGCTTTCTGCATCGGGCGAGTCACTACACAGTAACGCAGGTTGTATCGGCCACGAGCGTCGAGGTTGACGGTATGCCTCGTCATTTGCGTGGGCTGCGACTATAGTCCATCGACTCTAACTTGAGCCCTGTGGCTTGGCCCGGGGATACCCCCATTGTTTACAGATCTAGCGATGACCTGCGCATGGCGATCTGTCTCACTGTTAGTCTGTACGTTATGTATTTATGGAAAATATATATATTCATAATACGACTGCATGGTGTTATGAATGGCTTGGAATTTGAGGGAAAGACAACGACTCAGTAAACCTTATATATCACTTGGCAACGTTGCTCATGCAACGATGCCGCCTAAGTGACCTTGGCAACAGGCACCAGGCCGCACCATTCAGCGTTCCGCCACAATTGACTACTCAAGCAGATCTCACTCTCGCGCCCTGCACAGCTGTGTGAGAGAGAGAGAGAGAGAGAGAGAGAGAGAGAGAGAGAGAGAGAGAGAGAGAGAGAGAGAGAGACCCTCTCTGAGGAGAGTAATAGAGTGATGTGGCACCAGCGCGGTCTCGTGGAAGTCCCTGAATCGTGCCCAAGGGCTCAAGTTAAAATCGATAGCTCCGTCGCTGCCACCCCCGCCGAAGGAACTCCTGGCCAAACACAGGCCGGGTATGGAGGCAGAAGAGGACGGCCTGCTCATCGATGTGCGGGCTCCTTCGAATGGCTCGGCGACGAGCGACGGCGAAAGCTTGATTGAGGAAGACAGTCCAGGAAGAGTGTGCGGTCACTCTTATGTGGCTCTGTCATGTTCAGGTGTGTGTGTGTGTGTGTTCAGCTCATATGAGTGTGTTTGCACTTGCTTCGAAGGACTAGACATTGTATGTTTTTTTAAGCTTCACGAGGTTCATCAGTTCCAACAAAGCGGGAGCAGCGTTGGTTGTCTTCCCCTTTCCTGCAGCCAGCCGCCTCTACAGCCTCGACTCGCGTCCTTGCTGGTTCCCTCAGTCAGGTCCCCTCGCACCTCGAGGGAGCCGTTAGTGCGAGACCTCTCAGTTATTGATCACCCATTGCTGCCTGTCTCTCAGCCAGGGTGCAGTCCTGTTGCGTGCGTCAACCTCGATACTTAGTAGCTTGAAATCTTATGTTCCCTATGTTGTGGATATCAACCAAACGCCTTTTACAAAGCTACATATATTACCAATGTCCTTTGACTTGTTTATCTCGCCAACTGAGGAAAGGGCCTTGTGAAATGTTAGTAGTGTTGACAAGCAGGATTTGTTCTTTCGCTAATTGTAAGCTCTCGTTATCTGCCATCCGTTTAATTTAGCTAGGCAACGGGGTTCTGCATTTACCTAATATTTTTTATCTGACTCCACCGCCATAATTTGAGCGACGTTCGTCATCTTCGAGTTAATGAGGACAATCCCATGCTGTGTAGGGTCATAGCATACGTATGTAGATATGGAAACTGAGTATCTTCTTTTCTTGTTTGTTTTCCTTAGTATTTTAAGATGTAAATTATCTTTTCAGTGAGCTTTGTCATTTTATCACTTTGATCGGAGTGCATTTATAACTTCACCGGCAGTCATTCCAGCGTTACGCCGAGCATGGATGTGACTGTTTAGTAAAATTGTGACCATTATCATTCCTGACGACGGGCACCAGCGAGGGATGGTGACGGCAGGGTGAGGAAGGCTTGTGGGAGAGGAGGAGTTTCTTGTTCCGTTCACAGCTATCACAACATTCGCCAGCACGTGTCCCTGACCCACACTCTCTCTCCCCACAGAATTACTTGTGGCGGCTGCGGGCGGAACGTGGCCGCTTGGACTCCAGCAGGCAGAGTGAGGAACGCCGTCGTCTCTTTACAAAGGGCATTGACGACATCCTGAAGACTATCGAGGGTGATACCCCTTGGCAGGCAGCATGGCCCAAGGACAAGCCGAAGGCACTCAGCGCCCTCATGGTGGAGGCTGTGCACGCCAAGTGTCCCGTGACCGCGGCCTTCCTGCACCGGGCCGGCGCGTGGTCCTTCCTCAGCGGGGATAGGGGGGCCAGTGCCTTGGCCACCGCGCTGGAGGAGGGCCACAAAGGCATGGCCGAGCTGCTGGTCAAGCACCTGGGAACCAGCATCTACTCCGACGTTCATCTTCTGAACCGCATAAAACCCGAGGAGCGGCGGCGGCTGGAGCAGGTGAGTCGTAGTCCCTCATCACCCGACTGCTTTTTTTTTTCGGCGTCGCCTATACCGCCGGTAGACTCTCTTGAGGGCCTCTTAGACGAGCCCAGCCTGTAGGTGGCGCAGGTGTGCATTATGTGTAGTGGCTGCCGCGATGTGTGACTCCTGCTTGGCTCATGCTGCCGGGGCGCGGAGAAAAACTCGCCGGACATAATCTTGTCGGGTAAATGGAAAGGGAAAAAAAATTCAACGAGCTCACCGAGTTAGGTTCGGTTATTTTTTCGTGTTGTTTTGCACTTACTCGGTGTGTTTATGTCCGGTGAAGTTATGTCCGGGGAGGTTATGTCCGGTGAGGTTATGTCCGGGGAGGTCATGTCTGGGTAGGTTATGTCCGGTGAGGTTATGTCCGGTAAGGCTATGTCCGGTGAAGTTATGTCCGGGGAGGTTATGTCCGGTAAGGTTATGTCCGGTGAGGTTATGTCCGGTGAAGTTATGTCCGAGGAGGTTATGTCCGGTAAGGTTATGTCCGGTAAGGTTATGTCCGGTGAGGTTATGTCCGGTGAGGTTATATCCGGTGAGGTTATGTCCGGTGAGGTTATGTCCGGTGAGGTTATGTCCGGTGAGGCCATGTCCGGTGAAGTTATGTCCGGGGAGGTTATGTCCGGTGAGGTTATGTCCGGTGAAGTTATGTCCGGTGAAGTTATGTCCGGTGAGGTTATGTCCGGTAAGGTTATGTCCGGTCAGGTTATGTCCGGGGAGGTTATGTCCGGTGAGGTTATGTCCGGTGAGGCTATGTCCGGTGAAGTTATGTCCGGGGAGGTTATGTCCGGTGAGGTTATGTCCGGTGAAGTTATGTCCGGTGAAGTTATGTCCGGTGAGGTTATGTCCGGTAAGGTTATGTCCGGTCAGGTTATGTCCGGTAAGGTTATGTCCGGTGAGGTTATGTCCGGTAAGGTTATGTCCGGTAAGGTTATGTCCGGTGAGGTTATATCCGGTGAGGCTATGTCCGGTAAGGTTATGTCCGGTGAGGTTATGTCCGGTGAAGTTATGTCCGGTGAGGTTATGTCCGGTAAGGTTATGTCCGGTAAGGTTATGTCCGGTGAGGTTATATCCGGTGAGGCTATGTCCGGTAAGGTTATGTCCGGTGAGGTTATGTCCGGTGAGGTTATGTCCGGTGAGGTTATGTCCGGTGAGGTTATGTCCGGTAAGGTTATGTCCGGTGAGGTTATGTCCGGTGAGGTTATGTCCGGTAAGGTTATGTCCGGTGAGGTTATGTCCGGTGAGGTTATGTCCGGTGAGGTTATGTCCGGTGAGGTTATGTCCGGTAAGATTATGTCCGGTGAGGTTATGTCCGGTGAGGTTATGCCCGGTAAGGTTATGTCCTGTGAGGTTATATCCTGTGAGGTTATGTCCGGTAAGGTTATGTCCGGTGAGGTTATGTCCGGTAAGGTTATGTCCGGTGAGGTTATGTCCTGTGAGGTTATGTCCGGTGAGGTTATGTCCGGGGAGGTTATGTCCGGTGAGGTTATGTCCTGTGAGGTTATGTCCTGTGAGGTTATGTCCGGTGAGGTTATGTCCTGTGAGGTTATGTCCGGTGAGGTTATGTCCGGTGAGGCTATGTCCTGTGAGGTTATGTCCTGTGAGGTTATGTCCGGTAAGGTTATGTCCGGTGAGGTTATGTCCTGTGAGGTTATGTCCGGGGAGGTTATGTCCGGGGAGGTTATGTCCTGTGAGGTTATGTCCGGTAAGGTTATGTCCGGTGAGGTTATGTCCGGTGAGGTTATGTCCTGTGAGGTTATGTCCGGTGAGGTTATGTCCGGGGAGGCTATGTCCTGTGAGGTTATGTCCTGTGAGGTTATGTCCGGTAAGGTTATGTCCGGTGAGGTTATGTCCTGTGAGGTTATGTCCGGGGAGGTTATGTCCGGGGAGGTTATGTCCTGTGAGGTTATGTCCGGTGAGGTTATGTCCTGTGAGGTTATGTCCTGTGAGGTTATGCCCGGTGAGGTTATGTCCGGTGAGGTTATGTCCGGTGAGGTTATGTCCTGTGAGGTTATGTCCTGTGAGGTTTTGTCCGGTGAGGTTATGTCCTGTGAGGTTATGTCCGGTGAGGTTATGTCCGGGGAGGTTATGTCCTGTGAGGTTATGTCCGGTGAGGTTATGTCCAGTGAAGTTATGTCCGGTGAGGTTATGTCCGGTGAGGTTATGTCCTGTGAGGTTATGTCCGGTGAGGTTATGTCCGGTGAGGTTATGTCCTGTGAGGTTATGTCCGGTGAGGTTATGTCCGGTGAGGTTATGTCCGGTGAGGTTATGTCCGGTGAGGTTATGTCCGGTGAGGTTATGTCCGGGGAGGTTATGTCCGCGGAGGTTATGTCCGGGGAGGTTATGTCCGGGGAGGTTATGTCCGGGGAGGTTATGTCCGGGGAGGTTATGTCCGGTGAAGTTATGTCCGGTAAGGTTATGTCCTTCTCACATGCTGCCGCCGGTGCTCCACTAAAAGGTGTTTTCTGAAGTTTGGGTTGATTAAAGATCTCGGCAGCATGCGACTATCGACTATCGCCACTCGGCGATAGTCGAAAATTGTCAATGTTCTTCGGGTTCACTGGGCCCGCGCGCTTGGCATAGTCTGAGGCAAAAGTTCGTCCCACAGCCGTCACAAATTTCGCCGAGGAAACCAACCGTGACCTTCGTTCACATCATGGCGGGGCGTTCAATCCAACTAGTGACGCTCCCGTTAAAATAACACATAATTGAAATACTTCCCGTCTCTGTGTTACAGGTGATCCCGATGCCATGATTGTCTCTTAGGGTACATGTACTTGTCCCTGTGGCCTAAACAGTCCCTGCAGGATGGCTCCTGTAAACTCCGGGCAGGCTGCTCTAACCATTCTTGGTCACGCTTGACCTGTAAAACACGCAGCGATGCCGAAACATTCAAATGGCCCAAACACCTAACTCGACCCTCAACGCTTAGCACCAAGACAAGCACCAGTTAACGACGCTGCGCTAAAACATCTTTTCCTAGACGAACAACGTGAATCACTGCATAATACGTTGTTAGCCATTTTGTAGCGGAAATTCAAATCGAATAATTTAAAGCAACAACTGATGCCAACATACATACTAGACAGTTGTGCAGCCGCACTACGCGTGAAACAAGAACTAACACAGGTGCCTCCCGCCACTGGTGACCCGCCACGGCCCGCAGACACTATAGTGAAAACAGATTGGCGAGATCTAAGTCCATATACACCAAGTCAAGTCCTACGCAGGTTTGTGGGAGGAGACACGGCCGAGGCGTGGTTTATGCGTGACACTGCTTGGCGCCAAACTAAAGAATGTAGATACTGGGATTTAGAGAAAACGAGAAAGGCGGACTAATTTAAATCAATCACTTCAACATGCCCTCCCTCACACCCCACACCGACGTTAGTAGTCATTGAAATTACAGTCACGCATTAGCACAATAAAAAGACATATTTTTTCGTCAGTGGCTTGCCTGAACGCGCTGTGAAAGAAGGCGAGAATGCACATCCAGAGTGCACATGCGGCCCCAACTTTAGTCACCCCTCAACTGGCGGGTATTTTTTTTTTTTTTAGCTCCCGCTGCTCCGCCCCAAAACCGCCTCCTGCGCGTACCGGTCGCAGTTTTGAAGCAGAGTGCACGTGTACAGGCATCAGAGATACCCAGACGGTTCAAATGCGACAATGAAGCAATAGCACTGTTTGACTCAACATATTTACCGCCCAGGCAGCCTCGGTCTTGTAATGTTCACCGCCATGAACATTGGCGAACGACACACGAGGCTGAAGCATACCTTCGTTCGCCTTAAAGGCCCACAGCCTTAGCACAGGCGCCGGGGCTGGCACACTGAGGTGCCGCCGCGGAGGCTCCGGCCCCTCCGCCACAAAGCAGTGCGGCGCGACAACTCTATTTCGAGAGTTCCTTCACCAGGCCACTCCTCCAGAAGGTATTCCTCTATAGTAAATAGACATTCACAACCTGAACACCCGACAATACATATCAGACCCTAAAACCTAAGACAGTGTCATATAGTTTAACATTAACAAAATAACTCAACAATATAATATTACTCAAGAAAAAGGAAACTGCTGCTCAGTACGGTGTACTGTGCTGATGAAACCCGTTCACTGTGCTACACACCGCCTCCGAAGTACAGTTCGGGCACACTAACACCATTTGGCTGATCGCCGCAGCCTAAAGGTCTGGCTGACCTAGCCCACACAGGCACAAAGCTGCCTCGACCAAGTATACACAACTGGTAGTCGTCTGTTGTTGACAAATCACGTGTTAGTCGTTCATTAAGTTAAGACCTCAGCCCCGTTGTTGGGCCTCCTCCTTGAAAGAATTGGGTATCTCTCTACTAGCCGTCTGGGGGGTTGCGCGGCATGCACCGCCTTCCTCCACTGGGGTATATCCCCAACGAAAAAAAAAAAAAAAAAAAAAAATGTGTTTGTCATCTCGTCCATAAGTTTACAGCAAATCTCTCTATAACCACGGCGATGACTCCGCATGAGGGAAGGAAGCTGCTGCGAAGGATCAACATGCATCGGCTGAGAATCGCTTTAATTAATTGACTTTAACCTTAATACTCGTGTCTCACGGAGCGGACCTGATTAGGATGCACCTTTACCACTGTGCACGGCCCCCTCAAAGGCAAAGCGGCATGCCCCGCCACCTTCGCTGTCCCTTCTGCACAAGCGAGAGAGAGAGAGAGAGAGAGAGAGAGAGAGAGAGAGAGAGAGAGAGAGAGAGAGAGAGAGAGAGAGAGAGAGAGAGAGAGAGAGAGAGAGAGAGAGAGTTTAGAAGCAAATATTTGTTCCAGACATTGTCAATAGCTTTCAAGATGTCTTTGGCAGCAGCAACAGTTCCACCAAAGCGGCTGAGAGCACTCGGCTAGGACACATATATTAACCAAAGTCAGATCATATTACTCTCAGCATACCTTCAGGACAATAAAAGTTGAATTCACCAAACTAAACATCATGCTGAATCTGGCAACATTCACTGGTAAGTTGACAAAACGGCATTAATGATCCTACATGCCACACTGAGTGCAAGTTTATCTGACAGTGTTGTATTGAAGGTTGTCAATGGGAACGTGTTTCCCTAATATGCTGTGCGATCAGCGCTGGGCAGCGTCTGTGTGGCACGGCACACACGCAGCCTTTCCGCAACGGTGATCGTTCACGCCACGTCCACGCCCTCTGCCTCTTCCACTGGCTTGGTTATGTCCACATACGCGGATCACGGATAAGACATTCGGCGGTTCTCGTGGACTGTGTGTTTCGCCGTGTGCGGGTGCGGTGTCCTGGAGGACCCGAGTTCAGGTCCGACCCGCTGCTACGAGCTGAAAATTTTCAATTATCGCCGAGCGGCTTAAAACTACCTAAATGCTGTCCTGAAGGCCACCTATCAACCTAGCGACACTCTATACGGAGGAGCAAAGATGAGTTCCGGGAGGCAGCATGACTCAAAACAAGATGGCACCACTATAAACACTTGTCTGAACCACAGACGGGCCTGGGCCGAGCAGCAGGCCCCGCCAAGATAGTCTACCGGTGTGACTGGCCGAACACACACAAAAAAATAAATAAACTCCCGCACTGCGAATGGGCAGGCGACGAGCAAGCGGTGGAACAGGGGACAAGTGTTTGGGAGATTGTGTCGAGCTGCCAGGCGGAGAAACTGTGTTTCCGAGCCCCCCTCAATCCCTGGTAAAAGGTTAAGCGTGCTGGGCATCCAGCCCTAAGCCCCGTAATTCCGGTTGGGAGAGTCTTTGGTTTGGAGAAATGTAGAGCATCGGCCTATAGTATATCTCCTTTATCGAGACTCAAATGCACTTGGCCGCAGAGGTGCCCTTTTCGCTCGCTGAGTTTCCTGCCAGCTGATTGGATGAATATGCGATGTTCGAATACGTGGTTTTATTTGAAATAATTACCAGTTAGTGTGAATACTGAATAACAGCAACGGCGTTACGGGAGCAGCAGTCATCAGACAGCTGCGGTCGTCCGGTGAGGGAGGTCGTGTGCGGCAGGAGAAACCTGTCCGTCATCAAGTGACTGTCGGCAAACAAAGAAAGAGGTGGGAGATTGCAACGTGGAGCCTGCGAACTTTGTATCAGGCGGGAAAACTAGATTAATGCGCACCATGAAATGAAAAGGTTGACTATAAGTGCCTTAGGAGTTAGTAAAGTGGAGTGGCCGGGAAGTGGAGAAGTACAATAAGAAAAGAGTCAATTTGCTTATTCGGGAGGAGACAGGCACGAGAGGGGTTGGTAGTCTCGAGGGTTACTGGGCGGTTTCAGACAGAATAATGTTGGTGAGGTTACGTGGAACTCCAATGGACAACAATGTCATACAGGTGTACCAGCCTCGGTGTGGAGAGCTGGACTCTGTCAGTGGAGACGGTGAGGAGACCAGAGGCGGTGGAGATGTGGTTGTGGAGGAGAATGATGAGGATCCCATGGACGGCAAGAAGGACGAATGAAGCAGTGCTGGAGGTGGCGGGAGAGACGAGGGCCTTGATGAGGGCGGTGAGAGGAAGACGGCTGAAGTTTTTCGGCCATGCATGAGGAGAGAAGGACTGGAGAATTTGATTATGACTGGAATGGTGGAGGGAAGAAGAGGAAGAGGAAGACCAGGAGTATAATATATGGGTGGATTGGCGAAGCTGGCGCGAGGGGTGACATGTGGGCAGCTCATCCGGGCTGCGAGGGACAGAGGAAGATGGAAGTCCAGGGTTGCCGACGTCTTGGAGGATATGGCGCAGCGCTGATGTGAATGTGAACCAAAACTTGCTTACTAAGTCAAGTTTCTCCCTCCGATATATGTTTCGTCAATATAAATGATAGCGGGCAGAGTCCTATTTTCTATTGTTATCACGCGTCGCCCAGGTCAGCAATACAGGCACGCGTTCAGACGCACGCCGCCTCGTGCGTGTTTTCTCACCTTGGAACAAGTTGCAATGACCACAGGAAAAATGTAAATATAAACGGTTTTCTTATGGGGAAACTTGCCAAAAGAAACGGTAGCGATTTACAAGTTTAGGCTAGGGGAGTTTATATGCCTTTTGAGTATCTTTATTCCTCATGAGTATGAACTGAATATGAATAATCCACGTCACGTTATGACGTCATGCGGAAAGGTTCGCTTTGAAAGCTCGACCAAAAGAGATTGGTCTTTGCTTGTTTATAGTCAAAAGGCGTAGAAATAAATCTATGAAGCCATTCATATCACACGCAGCATACTGTCCCGGTGTTTTCAGTGTTTTAATGTAGCAACAATGGCACACAGTGGCCGAAATGGACCTTTTACGCCGCCGCTTACCCGTGTATCACATACTTGGTATTGTTGCTCCATACGTTTGTTCTCCTCTACAGATTGATCATTCACCTCACGCCCCAAGCAAAGCGTATCAATATTTGATTTTCTAGAATATTTTACCTTAAAAAATAGTTTCGAGAAAAAGGGCTCAAAATTTCCAGTCGATACATCTCCCTTGTGGCTGGTCCAAAATGCAGTTTTCACTAATGAATATAATGTGAATGAGCGCACCAAAAATAATCATCAACCTTCAGTAAGTAAGTGTACAAATATACGAGTATGTGCGTTTACTTAGCACAGGGGCAGCAGCCATGCAACCTGGCACCAGCTGCTTCTCTGTCCTCGCACCTTTGCCGGGTTCGTGCAAAGTACCCCGCCGCTGGGTGTTGTTTTACCAGCAGTGGGTGCTTCCCAGTCCCCCAGTGTTACCTCTCTCCTAGCACGCAAGGGTTACTGCGACAAATGTCACACCCTCCTCTCTCTTCCTTCGTTCTTCCTCTTCTAGTTTCTTGTGCGTTTTCTGCCTTCTCTCCTCTTTCTTGCCCTCTGTGATGTTCATCGCTGGCACTCTCTTTGTGTCCCGTCGGGTGGCCACTCGCAAGCCTACATCACCAAACCTTCCGCGTGCGAGATCACACGCCCCTCGGTGAAGTGTGTCACTGCCTGCGCCACTGCAAATTGCACTCTTTATGTCCCGAACATCGTTGTCTTTGTCAAATATGTCCAAATGACAGAGTGCAGGGACTCATTGGCATTCTGAGTCTCAGCCGTGCACCTCTCGAGCAATCCACTAATTGCCAGACGCTGGTACACCGGCACGGTAACTCTCAGCCCTCCAGGGCCTAGGTGCGTTTTCATGATTCCCAGGGACTTCATCCTCCGCCACCGCCCTCTGGTAGGAATCGGGGCATGTGGGGCAGGGGATGCACGCAGCCACGCCCCCTCGCCACGCTGCTGCCAGCCAAGCCACCCGCGAGCATTTCTCGGCGCTTTCTTCTTCCGAGACGGATTTTGAGAAATCGATCTTTACACCCCAGTCTCCCCTTGAGTCCACAATGTACTCAAATTAGTCGGGTGAGCGCGGAGAGTGTGTTAGCCAGCAGTAGGCTATTTCTGGACCTATTCTGTCGATGCATCAGATACTACTACACACTAATGGTATTTTCCTCACCTGTAAATATGAAACTAACGAACATAACGACAGCCACATTCACTGTTTCTCCACTCTGCGTTATAACAAGTGGGAAAACATACGTGGAGCAGCCCGCATCCAAACACGTCCTAGTGTCGCTGCCTTGGGCGACGGGCGTAAGCCACTACTTCCGTGACTGTGTATGTGTCTGTTCTGGTCCCCCTACTATAGAATGGATATCAAGATGTTAGAATCTGTACAGAGGAGGATAACAAAGATGATTCAGGGGGTGAGAAACCTGCCTTATGAAGACAGGCTGAAGCATTTAAATCTACACTCTCTAGAAAGGCGAAGGTTGCGAGGAGACTTGATCGAAGTCTGTAAATGGATAAGGGCTTTAATAAAGAGGATGTCAATAAGATTTTGATAGTTAAAGAACCAGGTAGGACGCGTGGCAATGGTTTTAAGTTAGACAATCTCAGATTCAACAAAGACAGGCAAGAATTGGATCACCAGTAGAGTGGTAGACGAATGGAACAGGCTTGGGGGCCATGTTGTGGGTGCCAATACCGTAGATACATTCAAGAAGACGTTAGATAAAACCATAGATGGTGAGGTAAGGTGGGGTTGAGTGTACAGGAATAGCCTTGTATAGGCCAACCGGCCTCTTGCAGACTCCTTACGTTCTTATGTTCTTAAGTTCTTATGTTTACTCCCAGGTGGCGTGGCCGTGTGTGTGTGTGTGTGTGTGTGTGTGTGTGTGTGTGTGTGTGTGTGTGTGTGTGTGTGTGTGTGTGTGTGTGTATACTCCCAGGTGGCGTGGCCTTGTATATGTGTGTGTGTGTGTGTGTGTGTGTGTGTGTGTGTGTGTGTGTGTGTGTGTTTACTCCCAGGTGTGTGTGTGTGTGTGTGTGTGTGTGTGTGTGTGTGTGTGTGTGTGTGTGTGTGTGTGTGTGTGTGTGTGGATACTCTGTGGTGGCGAGGCCTTGTATGTGTGTGTGTGTGTGTGTGTGTGTGTGTGTGTGTGTGTGTGTGTGTGTGTGTGTGTGTGTGTGTGTGTGTGTGTGTGTGTGTGTGTGTGTGTGTGTGTGTGTGTGTATACTTTGTGGTGGCGTGGCCTTGTATGTGTGTGTGTGTGTGTGTGTGTGTGTGTGTGTGTGTGTGTGTGTGTGTGTGTGTGTGTGTGTGTGTGTGTGTGTGTGTGTGTGTGTGTTTGTGTGTGTGTGTGTGTACTCTGTGGTGGTGTTAGTCTTTTTGTTCGCTGTTTTTTTTGTGTTTTTGATTAAGGCGCGAACTGTTATCTCACGTCAGGTCCGGTGTACCGTTGCCTGCTTTCTGCAGTTGATAGAAGTCGTGAGACAACACAATAGCCTTTTAGTTAAGTGGTGTGGGTTATGTGTTGGCCGAGCGGAGCCGTTAAGTTCACTTTGAGTTCACTTAATTTACTCTCTCTCACTCTCTGGTTGATTAAATGGTTGTATTGCTTTTTAAATATATTCACAGAATAGTTACAGTGTTTTGTGGACGAGTCGTAGGTCGTACGCACACTCCGAGAAGTCCTGTGTTCTCGTCCGCCCTGACCTACCCCGGCGTCTCCCGGGACAGGAGCGGCCAGCGGCACCATGTTTGCTGAATCAGGACCGTTCCCACGGCAAGGAACACCTCCTAAGCACAACGTAGCGTCTGTGGGTAGCGTCCTGGCGCCGCTGGGCCATGGCGAAATGACATGCATTCATACACATGTATGTTATAATATACACATTACATCGGCGTGGCCTTGTATGTGTGTCTGTGTGTGTATACTCTGTGGTGGCGAGGGCTTGAATGTGTGTCTGTGTATGTATACTCTGTTGTGGCGAGGGCTTGAATGTGTGTCTGTGTATGTATACTCTGTGGTGGCGAGGGCTTGTATGTGTGTCTGTGTGTGTATACTCTGTGGTGGCGAGGGCTTGTATGTGTGTCTGTGTATGTATACTCTGTGGTGGCGTGGCCTTGTTTGTGCGTCTGTGTGTGTATACTCTGTGGTGGCGTGGCCTTGTATGTGTGTCTGTGTGTGTATACTCTGTGGTGGCGAGGGCTTGTATGTGTGTCTGTGTATGTATACTCTGTGGTGGCGTGGCCTTGTTTGTGTGTCTGTGTGTGTATACTCTGTGGTGGCGTGGCCTTGTATGTGTGTCTGTGTGTGTATACTCTGTGGTGGCGTGGCCTTGTATGTGTGTCTGTGTGTGTATACTCTGTGGTGGCGTGGCCTTGTATGTGTGTCTGTGTGTGTATACTCTGTGGTGGCGAGGGCTTGAATGTGTGTCTGTGTATGTATACTCTGTGGTGGCTAGGGCTTGTATGTGTGTCTGTGTATGTATACTCTGTGGTGGCGAGGGCTTGTATGCGTGTCTGTGTATGTATACTCTGTGGTGGCGAGGCCTTGTATGTGTGTCTGTGTGTGTATACTCTGTGGTGGCGTGGCCTTGTATGTGTGTCTGTGTGTGTATACTCTGTGGTGGCGTGGCCTTGTATGTGTGTCTGTGTGTGTATACTCTGTGGTGGCGAGGGCTTGAATGTGTGTCTGTGTATGTATACTCTGTGGTGGCGAGGGCTTGTATGTGTGTCTGTGTATGTATACTCTATCGTGGCGAGGCCTTGTATGTGTGTCTGTGTGTGTATACTCTGTGGTGGCGAGGGCTTGTATGTGTGTCTGTGTGTGTATACTCTGTGGTGGCGTGGCCTTGTTTGTGTGTCTGTGTGTGTATACTCTGTGGTGGCGTGGCCTTGTATGTGTGTCTGTGTGTGTATACTCTGTGGTGGCGAGGCCTTGTATGTGTGTCTGTGTGTGTATACTCTGTGGTGGCGAGGCCTTGTATGTGTGTCTGTGTGTGTATACTCTGTGGTGGCGAGGCCTTGTATGTGTGTCTGTGTGTATACTCTGTGGTGGCGTGGCCTTGTATGTGTGTCTGTGTGTGTATACTCTGTGGTGGCGTGGCCTTGTATGTGTGTCTGTGTGTGTATACTCTGTGGTGGCGAGGCCTTGTATGTGTGTCTGTGTGTGTATACTCTGTGGTGGCGTGGCCTTGTATGTGTGCACTGCGAGCGCAATGGGTGGCTGTTCGTCGACAGTTTGGACCTCTTCTTTGGCAACGACGCCCTCTACGCCCGTGACGGGATACACTTGACGTTCAAGGGTGTTGAGGCTCTCTCTGACTCCCTTGAGCGAACACTTGGTACCCTGAGGGATTTTTTAGTATAGGCGAGGGGGGGAGGAGTAATGGGAACAATGGGAGGAGTAATGGGAGAGGACATCTAGCTAATAATACAACCAGGCAGCTCAGAAGTAATTCTAGGGGAGTAACAGAGGGCGGGCTAAGAGTTTTCTATACTAACAGCAGGAGCCTCAGAAACAAGATAGACTTACTAAGGGGTGAGGCTTGTTCAGAAAATTTTGACACAATAGCGATCACTGAGACATGGATAGACACTGCCAATAGAAATTTTAGATCGGAATTTGAAATAACGGGTTATCAGATGTTTCACAAAGACAGAAGGGGCAGAAAGGGAGCTGGAGTTGCGCTATATGTTAAAGACTCACTGAAATGTTTAGTTAACAATTCAGTCAAAACTAACATGGATTCAGGATCAGTTTGGGTGGACGTTTACAAAGGGAAAGAAAAAATAACTCTAGGAGTTCTGTACAGGTCACCCAACCTTAACAGGCAGGACACGAGTATATTACTACAGGAGATTGGCAGGGCGAGTAGGAGTAAAAATGTTTGCGTAATGAGGGACTTTAATTATAGGAATACAGATGGGAAGACCTAGTGGGTGACCTGGAAGCCGAGGATTTTCTTGAAATTATACAAGATAATTTCCTTAAGCAGGTAGTTACTGAGCCTACCAGAGGAGATAACATATTAGACTTAGTCCTAACTAATAATGGAAACTTGCTACATGAGCTGGAGGTGGGCGGAGAGTTAGGAAATAGTGACCACAGAACTGTTCGTTTTAGCTTAGACTGGGCGGTAACCCGCGAACCAAACCCAGTGTTAGTGCCAGATTTTAGAAGAGCAAATTACGAGGGGCTTCGAGGACATCTTGAAGGGGTAAACTGGGATAACTAAAGGATTCATGAGGGTCAGAACTGTGGGTTGGAGAGCCAGGAGAACCAGGTAGAAATGTCTAACAATAATTTAGTTACAGTAATATTAGAGGGGCAAGGACAGCATATACCACAGCGAACACTTAGAAAAGAAAACAATGATCCTAAGTGGATGACTCGTGGACTAAAACACGAAATTGGGTTAAAGAAGGGAATTTATCAGAAAATAAAGAATGGTGAAACACATCTCAGGGGCCGGTATGTCGAACTATCTAGATTAGTGAAGAAAAACATAAGGATAGCAAAAAGGAACTATGAGATCAAAGTAGCAAATGAGTCGAAAAGTAATCCTAAGGGCTTCTTTCAGATGTATAAAAGAAAAACAAGGGAGGAAATTGGACCGCTGACAACAAACCCAGGGGAGCTAGTAGAAAATTACGAAAATATGAGCACATTGCTGAACGACTACTTCCTTTGAGTATTCACACAAGAGGATCGAACGACTATTACGAAAAGGGTTCAGGTGTACGAGGGCGGGGATGGCGATAAATTGAGGGATATAATCACTACCAGGCAAGTAGTTCAGGATGAAATAGATAAGCTAAAGAAGAATAAGTCGCCAGGTCCTGACGGGATATTTCTGAGGGTATTAAAGGAATTAGGTGATGTACTCAGTGACCCACAAACCGACATCTTTAAGATGTCGGTAAATACTAATTATGTGCCGAGCCTATGACAAGTAGCTAATGTGACGCCGATTTCCAAAAAAGGGGACAGGTCAGCTGCTTCAAACTATCGCTCAATTAGCTTAACATCGGTTATAGGCAAGATGCTGGAGTCCATAATAGCCAGGAACATTCGGGAGCACCTAGAGAAACATAGCTTAATTCACGACTCGCAGCATGGGTTCACTAAAGATAGGTCATGCCTCACCAATCTCTTGTCCTTCTACAATAAAGTATTTGAGGCGGTAGACAGAGATGAAAATTATGATGTAATATATCTTGATTTTAGTAAAGCGTTTGACAGAGATCCTCACCAACGACTGTTGCTTAAATTACTGGCTCACGGAGTAGAGGGTAAAGTTTTGAACTGGGTCAAGGCGTGGCTAAGCAAGGAAGCAATAGGAAGCAAAGTGCAAATCAATGGTAAAAGATCTGACTGGGGATGTGTTACGGTGGGTCCCCACAAGGTTCGGTATTAGGTCCACTTTTTTTTATTATTTATATCAATGACTTAGATACAGAAATTAGTAGTGATGTCAGTAAGTTTGCAGATGATACCAAGATCGGTAGAGTAATTGAGTCGGATCAGGACGCTAGTATTCTCCAGGATGAACTAAACAGATTGTATGACTGGGCGGATAAATGGCAGATGGAGTTCAATGTTAGGAAGTGCAGTATTCTGAGTTTAGGTAGGAGCAACCCCTCACATAACTATTGCTTAAACGACACTCTCATAAGCAGGTCTGGGTGCGAGAGAGATTTAGGGGTCTTAGTGAGCTCTGATGTCCGTCCAAGGGCACAATGCATTCAAGCTAGAAATAGAGCAAATAGGGTACTGGGTTTTATTTCAAGGAGCGTAAGCAACAGAAGCGCCGAAGTCTTTCTCAAACTATATTTAGCATTAGTTATACCTCATCTTGACTATGCGGTTCAGTTCTGGTCACCTTACTATAGAATGGATATCAAAATGTTAGAATCAGTGCAGAGGAGGATGACTTAGATGATTCAGGGGTTGAGAAACTTGCCATACGAGGAAAGACTCAAACAGTTAAACTTGCATTCTCTAGAAAGGCGAAGGGTGCGTGGAGACATGATAGAGGTTTATAAATGGATGAAGGGCTTTAATAAGGGGGATATTCATGAGGTTTTGTTAGTAAGAGAACCGGGTAGTACACGGAGTAATGGGTTTAAACTGGATAAATTCATATTCAACAGAGACATAGGCAAAAATTGGTTTACTAACAGGGTTGTGGATGAGTGGAATAGGCTTAGCAGTCATGTGGTGAGTGCCAATACAATTGTCACTTTCAAAAATAGATTAGATAAATTCATGGACAGCGATATTAGGTGGGGTTAGATACACGGGAGCTTAGGTTCAAAGGAGCTGCCTTGTACAGGCCTACCGGCCTCTTGCAGACTCCTACGTTCTTATGTTCTTATGTACTACCAAAAAGGTATGTGTATATTTGGGGCTAGTGGGCGGGGCTGTGCATTCAGACACCCGCCTCTCTGTGACCGCTTCATTAGAGATGGATACGGCATTCATGGGTGCAACCTGAGGACAAAATGAAGGCACCCGCAACCATCAATATGCAAGGGCTCGTGGAGAAAGAGAGAGTGCACCAAAAATAATTGTGAGTTCCCACACCTTAAAGGAAGAAAAAGAACCAAATTCCAGCCTCAACAACAAACACCCCCAAGAACGCCTGTAGCTGTAGCTTCCCCAGCCACCCCAACAAGTACAGGCACAGGCAAGCCAGGGTGGAGAGTAGATGGGGTTCCACCAGGAAAAAGAACAAATAAGGGGACTCAGAGCTCAATAATATACCTCATGGGAATGATGAAGCCACATATGGAAATACCAAAGCCAGCTCACCCATGTGGAAGAGCAACACCCATATACTTAACCTGTCACTAATTTATACAAACATACAAGGTCTCTACCCAAGCAGCAACCAATGTAAAATACCCTTCCTGGAAAGACTTGCTGCGGAGACACCAACAATCCTATCTTTGTCAGAGACCCACCTTGCCCCTAAAATCCTAGACCTAGAAATTAATATTAAAGGATGTAACTCCTAAAGACAAGATAGGCAAGGCCGTACACATGGGGGAGTCATAATCTACGTCCCTGAAGCAATCCCCTGCAAAACACTCTTGATTCACTCAAATGGAGTGTGCGACAACTATCACGTGTGTGAGAGTCACGTGTGTGACAACTGCTAGTTGTTTTTACTAATAATTCAATAAATGCGTGGTCAATATCAAGAGTCTGCCCTAGCGGTCTGTAGAAAAGTCAAATTACAATTTTGCGAGATTTATTTTTGATTTCAATGAAGACCGTGTCTACATTGGTTATAATATCTGTTTTCAAGGATACTGGATGGAGAGAGTTGTGGATATAAAAGATAACGCCTCCACCCCGTCTGTTCTCTCTTTCATGACTAAAGATGGTATAGCCCGGTAATCTATATTCCGCAATGAAATCTCTATTTGAAGTGTCTATCCAAGATTCTGTGACTCCGATGATGTGATAATGATTTGTAGCTGCGAGGTCTTTTAAGTCTTCAAATTTGTTACGTAGGCTGCGACTTAGATACGCTCTGACAAATACAGATCCAGTCTCTCTCTCTCTCTCTCTCTCTCTCTCTCTCTCTCTCTCTCTCTCTCTCTCTCTCTCTCTCTCTCTCTCTCTCTCTCTCTCTCTCTCTCTCTCTCTCTCTCTCTCTCTCTCTCTCTCTCTCTCTCTCTCTCTCTCTCTCTCTCTCTCTCTCTCTCTCTCTCTCTCTCTCTCTCTCTCTCTCTCTCTCTCTCTCTCTCTCTCTCTCTCTCTGTCATGGAGCCAGGCGACGAGTGAGAAGACTTTAGTCGATTAACTCCATCTGTCCACTGGCGAACGTAGATGTGGCACCTGCACATTGTTGGTTCATGATTGCGTAAAGATCAACTTTTTATTTTCAGTGATGTATTTGAATTTTTATTTATACAAAACCCTCAAGCCCTCTTATATAAATCAGAACCATGCCGATTTGCAGCGGTAATATACTATACCAGTGCTGTCCAAACTTTTTCGCCTATTGTAGCCTTTATTACCTTCTCCTACTGCTACGTACCCCCATTGTTGATTAAACTAAATTATGTTATATTATATTAATATTATATTATAATATATTTAGGTACACGTACATTACTCGTCCTTCCTAGGTACCCGTCCCTCCCTCTCTCCTTTCCTTCATAGAACATGGGAAGTTTCTGCTGTGTGTGTGTGTGTGTGTGTGTGTGTGTGTGTGTGTGTGTGTGTGTGTGTGTGTGTGTGTGTGTGTGTTCATCGTCTTTTCACGTACCCCTTTGATCTATGTTGCGTACCCCCAGGTGTACGCGGACCCCAGTTTGGACAAATCTGTACTATACAAGCACACGAAAGACAAACTCATTTCAAACTGTAAAGTCAGATCATACACGAACGATTTTTAGCATTACAAATGCCAATAATTCATCCCACTGCAGTGCTACAAAAAAGGCTATCTCGCCCTTCAAGTGCCTATACATAAGGAATTTTCATAATTTATTGAATGTAAATAACATAGCTAGTATTCGAAACAGCCGAGCATCACATTCACCTATGGAGGTAGGATGGGAGAAGAGACCCTGCTCGCTCCGCGCGCTTCACTTAGTTCACTAGTAAGTGAGGCCTGACAGTCCGGCCGACGCTTCGGCCACGACTGGCAAGAGCCCGCTTGTCACGCTGCGCTGTGGTCTTTCCCTGGAGTTTGGACGGGTAGTACACACCTGTATTATATTTTTTTTACATTAAACGAAGACATAAATAGTTAATACATTAAAAAGTAAAATATATATATTAAACGTATAATACCTAATAAATGAGTAAATACATGGAGAGAGAGAGAGAGTGTGTGTATCCTACAGGCCAGTGAAGTGATTTAGTTTTGTATATGTTTGTGGCTCCTTACACACTTTATCTTTTAACACGGCGGTGATCTCTTTCTCATAGTGACATACTAATGTTTGACGACGCCTTACACAAACTATCTTGCAACACGGCAGTGATCTCTTTCTCACTATAGCGACGCCTCACCTGCAAATGTTAGACGACGCCTTACACTAACTATCTTGCAACACGGCAGTGATCTCTTTCTCACTATAGCGACGCCTCACCTGCAAATGTTAGACGACTACTTAAACTAACTATCTTCCAACACGGCAAAGAGTCCCTTTTTCACTATAGCGACCTGCAAGTATCTGCTCTCACTATAGCGACGCCTCACCTGCAAATGTTTGACGACGCCCACTAACTATCTCCTTTTGCAACACAGCAGTTATCTCTTTCTCACTATAGCGACGCCTCACTTGCAAATGCAAATAATTTTCGACAACTGCCTTAGTAAATAAGTGTAAGTGATTTACATGGGGCTCTGTGTCATACACAAGTCCATATAGATTGGAGAATATGTCTATACTGATGCAAGTCTGTAATACTCCACTTCCCACGTTATGGAAGTGCACTCTCCCCAGTGTGAAATGTGGGGCTTTTCCATCGGCCATAATCTCTCAAAAAAATAAATTCACTTGTTGCATATATATATATATATATATATATATATATATATAGATATATAGATATATAGATATATATAGATATATATAGATATATAGATATATATATATATATATATATATATATATATATATATATATGTATATATATATATATATATAACGTCGTCGATTGGATATATTAGTCTCCCTTTGCTTTTTAAGATTGATAAGGGAGTGGATGGGGAGGCAGTGACGTATCTCAAGGTTAGAGCGTCAATACAGGCCTGGCAAGGCAAAGCTTTTCCTAGACTGTGCATGACGAGGCCGCAATGTAGGCAACAATTTTGTTGGAACACTTTGCTAGGTGTGAAGCACTTGGATTCTGCAGGTGCTATAGTTGTTTCGTCTCTGGCTTTACATCATTACACCCGCTAGATACATTTAGTAGTGGTACAGAGGCGGTTAACATCAGCAATATTTAGCATGTCGTTATGCACCAGCAGCTTCTTAGAGGCAGCCGAAAACTGTCTAACTGTGGGGTTATTATTGCATCTTCCCATATGACTTTCTCTCCTAAAAAAAAAAAAAAAAAAAGTTCAATGTGATCTTGACTTAATTTATACGTCATCAAAAACTTAAGTGTTGAACCATTAGATGCAATTAAGTTTTCATGTAGAATCTGAAAACTCCGTATACAAATAAGGAATCCAAGAAAGCCTGTTTTTCGATACGACCTTTATTTAAGATAGACATGAAATACATTAAAAAGTAAAGTATACATCCGAGAATTATAATAATTGATTTAAATGTCACACGGAGATTGGGAAAGTGTGTGTGTGTGGGTTTGTGTGTGTGTGTGTGTGTGTGTGTGTGTGTGTGTGTGTGTGTGTGTGTGTGTGTGTGTGTGTGTGTGTGTGTGTGTGTGTGTGTGTGTGTGTGTGTGTGTGTGTGTGTGAGTGTGTATGCTTCTGGCCAGTAAAGTGAATTAGTTTTGTGTATATTGGCGACTCCTTACTCTAACTCCGTCCTGCAACATGGCAGTGATCTGCTTCCCAGTGTAGAGAGAACTCACCTGCAAATATTTTTTGTCAACTGCCTTAGTTAACAAGTGCAAGTGATTTACATGGGGCTGTGTGTCATGCATATGATCACTAAGACTAGAGAATACGTTTTACTGACATCAGAGTCTGTAAGGCTGCACTTACCACTTTATGGAAGTCCACTCTCCCTAGTGTAAATGTGGAGCTTTTGTGCTGGCCATAATTTTTCGAAAAAGTTTTTAACTTGTTACACGTATATCTATTACGTCGTCTGTAGGATATATTTGCCTTCTTTTGCTTCTAAGAATGGTAATGGTTTGGATGGAGGAGGCAGTGGCGTCTCTCAAGGTTCAAGCGTCAATACAGGCCTCGCTATGAAAAGATTTTCCAAGACTGCACACGACGAAGCCGGCAATGTAGGCAACAATTTTGTTGAAGCACTCTGATAGGTGTGAAGCACTGGGAATGTATACGTAACCCTTTTCATCTGTATTATCTGCATGTGCCATAGTTGTTTCACATTTAACTCTGCTTTTCACAAGAAAAGTGTTTATAATATTTACAGAATGATGAGTCACTGCATCATTATACTGGCTGGATACAGTTAGTACTGGTACAGACTCCCGGGGAGGCAGTTACCACCAGCAATATCTAGCGTATCACTGTGCACCAGTAACTTCTTATAGGCGGCAGAAAGCTGTCTAGCTGCGGGAGTATT
>NW_026111745.1:117500-191114 GCF_024679095.1 Eriocheir sinensis | reverse complement strand
GTTGAAATCTTTATATGTTCCTTCATCTTAAGTTTTTTAATATCACACCCGTAGCGATTTCCATCTAGTTTGTTAATATCACACCCCTAGTATAGAGGGGTTGCACGTGACGTCATCATCAGCGATGTTAGTGGCCCATCTATTACTGTGTGTGTGTTTGGGGGGAAGGGGGGCATCTATTACTGTTACTGATAAGTGCTACACTGCCACTCGCGGTAGGTAGACCGGGGCTAGCAAGTATAGGTCAGTGGGCTTTTTGGGAACCCCTTACGTTCTGATGCTCTTACTAAACACCACCCGAGGATGCCCCGGGTTAAATTAGTCATATATTCATTGTTGTTATCATCAAATATATCTTAAAGTTTGAAAATAAATGTATATACGGTGTGTCCATCATCATTTGCCAGACTAACGGATAGTTATACAAGGAACCCTAGCCTCACTGTCCAGATTTTTTGCATAGTCACTTAGATCTGGAATGGAGGCATACATTCCTCGTTCTTTCTCTACTCCTCACGCTAAAAAGCCTTGGTTTAATCACGCTTGTTCTCGTGCTGTCAATGATAGAGAGGTAGCTCACAAAAGATACCAGAGCCTTCAAACTAATGCTAATTATGAACTTTACATTTCTGCCCGAAATCGTGCCAAATCTATTCTCCGACTAACCAAAAATTCTTTCATTAATAGAAAATGTCAAAACCTTGCTTTCTCTAACTCTTCCCGTGACTTCTGGCATCTAGCCAAAAACATCTCCTCCAGCTTCACTTCTTCATCTTTCCCTCCTCTCCTTAGTCTTGACGGCAGCACCGCAATCTCATCTATCCCTAAGGCTGAACTCTTCTCTCAAACATTCTCTAAAAACTCCACTCTGGAAGATTCTGGGTATATTCCTACTCATTCTCCCTCTGACTCCTTTATGCCTGTTATTAAGATTCTTAACAATGATATTTTCTATGCCCTCTCTGGCCTCAATCCTCAGAAGGCTTATGGACCTGATGGAGTGCCTCCTATTGTCCTTAAAAACTGTGCCTCCGTGCTGTCACCCTGCCTGGTCAAACTCTTTCGCCTCTGCCTGTCAACATCTACCTTTCCTTCTTGCTGGAAGTATGCCTTCATACAGCCTGTACCTAAGAAGGGTGACCGCTCCAATCCCTCAAACTACCGTCCTATTGCTTTACTTTCTTGTCTATCTAAAGCTTTTGAATCAATCCTTAACCGGAAGATTCAAAAGCACCTTTCCACTTCTGACCTTCTATCTGATCGCCAGTATGGGTTCCGCAAGGGGCGTTCTACTGGTGATCTCCTAGCCATCTTAACTGACTCTTGGTCATCCTCTTAGCCGTTTCGGTGAAACTTTTGCTATTGCGCTGGACATATCAAAAGCTTTTGATAGGGTCTGGCACAAATCTTTGCTTTCTAAACTACCCTCCTACGGTTTCTATCCTTCTCTGTGTACCTTTATCTCCAGTTTCCTTTCTGACCGTTCTATTTCTGCCGTGGTAGACGGTCACTGTTCTTCCTAAATCTATTAACAGTGGTGTCCCACAGGGTTCTGTCCTATCTCCCACTCTTTTTCTGTTGTTCATTGATGATCTTCTTTCCAAAACGAACTGTCCTATCCATTCCTACGCCGATGATTCCACTCTGCATTATTCAACTTCTTCAGGAACTTAACGACTCAAGGCTGGAGGCTGCAGAACGCTTAGCCTCAGACCTTACTATTATTTCCGATTGGGGCAAGAAGAACCTGGTGTCCTTCAACGCCTCAAAACACAGTTTCTCCACCTATCCACTCGACACAATCTTCCAAACAACTATCCCTATTCTTTGACAACACCCAGCTATCACCTTCCTCAACACTAAACATCCTCGGTCTATCCTTAACTCAAAATCTCAACTGGAAACTTCATATCTCATCTCTTACTAAATCAGCTTCCTCGAGGCTGGGCGTTCTGTACCGTCTCCGCCAGTTCTTCTCCCCTGCACAGTTGCTGTCCATATACAGGGGCCTTGTCCGCCCTCGTATGGAGTATGCATCTCATGTGTGGGGGGGCTCCACTCACACAGCTCTTCTGGACAGAGTGGAGGCAAAGGCTCTTCGTCTCATCAGCTCTCCTCCTCATACTGATAGTCTTCTACCTCTTAAATTCCGCCGCAATGTTGCCTCTCTTTCTATCTTCTATCGATATTTCCACGCTGACTGCTCTTCTGAACTTGCTAACTGCATGCCTCCCCCCCTCCCGCGGCCCCGCTGCACTCGACTTTCTACTCATGCTCATCCCTATACTGTCCAAACCCCTTATGCAAGCATCTTCACTCTTTCATCCCTCACGCTGGTAAACTCTGGAACAATCTTCCTTCATCTGTATTTCCTCCTGCCTACGACTTGAACTCTTTCAAGAGCAGGGTATCAGGATACCTCTCCTCCCGAAACTGACCTATCTTTCGGCCACCTCTTTGGATTCTTTTTAGGAGCAGCGAGTAGCGGGCTTTTTTTTATTAATGTTTACTTTTTTGTGCCCTTGAGCTGTCTCCTTTGCTGTAAAAAAAAAAAAAAAAAAAAATTGAGAGATGAAGACGGCAGGCACGTGCCAGCGGGCCAGGGGCTCAGCTGATCGCTCGTGCCTCCTAAAATGGCTGACAGTTATTTTTCCCTAAAAGCGGTGTGACGTCAGTGCAACCCCTCTATAGTTAGGTGTAACCGACGTACATTTTGAATTTATCTCATTTTATTTGATCTCTTCTTCGACGTCCTGCCCTATAGCGATGGTAGGCTTTCCTTAACCCTACATTAGTATCCTGGGGTGTTTGAACACCCCCCCAAAAGACGTTTTTGATCACCGTCTTGAATTGGCAACACTTAGATCACTCTCCTTTCTAGTACCTTCCTGAATACGTGAGAGGAGAGACTACTGAAATGTTGACAGTCCCGTGGCAGGTCCTTTGAAAAAAAAGACACATCTGTTTCCTTTGGGGTGTCTGGTCACCCCACGGTGCTAATAAACTGACGTTGTGGGAAACATGTGTGCAGCAAACTGTTTGTAAGTTGCATGTAATGCCAAGATTCTGTATCAGGTGACGGATTCGAGTGATAAGTACTGGTTGCAACAAGATTATCATCTAATGTAGTTTAGAGTTACCTCATTATGTCAGTGGGTATGGAGTAAATATATTAAGTTTTTTTTTCCGCAATTTCATGTTTAATTATTTATCAGATAAATATGCACGTCTTTTTTTTGGTAACACATTTTTTTTCTTCTTCTGTGTGTGTGGTTTAGGAAGCATGAAGAATGAATGAATGAATGAATGAATATATATATATATATATATATATATATATATATATATATATATATATATATATATATATATATATATATATATATATATATATATATATATATATATATATATATATTCATAGACTAGCACCAGTAAAACTACTTTTAATGATAAGCAAATCTGACTTATTTCTGAAGGATTTTAGTAATGAAACTCTAAATGAAAAGTATTTAGGTCGTCATGTTCTTGACGATAATACTGAGGAAAGGGAAACGAGACTGTATGAAGTACTGTATACCTTTATCTAAGAAATGATCGTTAGAGTCCAATTTAGTGTGTGCGTTTGACCAATTCCTTTACACCAATATTCTACAATATCAGCCACCGCTACCGCAGTCATGAGATATCCCTCGGAATAGCTTCGGGAGAAAAGGAGCCATTTGTGGTGCTCAGCTCACTCCGTATGTTGCTCACTCCACGAAAAGGCAGAACTTTCTTTTCCTGGCAAGCTTCAATCGCGGCACTGGCGGGAAACAGGACTGGGAGGGCTGCTAGACATTGATTGACTGACTGACTGTAGTTGCCCAGTAATACTATAACGAGATCTAAGCCTGCTTGGGCAAGCTCTAATGATGGAAGGTCACTCCTATGCCACAACCCGTGCCTTTTCCGCATACTTTTTTTGCGGGTACCGTACCTACACTACGCAAGTGTCTAGTTAAATGTGGTTCGGCTGTAATGTGCAGGAATGAATAGCTTCGGGAGAAAAGGAGCAATTTGGGGTGCTCAGCTCAGTACGTGCGAGGCGAAGGCGAGGACCAACCACGCGTCGCTGGCGTGAGGCGGGCAGAGCTTCCGACGCGCCAGCCGGCGACTACTCTTCTTAAACCAACCCTTCCCCGGGTGGAATAAGCACACAGTCAAACCCTAGACACTACGTCTTCCCACATCGTCTCCCGAGGCAGAGACGGCGGAAGTCTGATGAGAGTCGGCAGCGTCCGACGTAAAACAAAAATACAACTCTTGACGGTGGATCACTCGGCTCGTGGGTCGATGAAGACCGCAGCAAGCTGCGTGTCGGTATGTGAATCGCAAGAATACCAGATACATCGACAAGTCGAACGCACATTGCGGCGGCGGCACTCTCATGTGCTGCCGTCACTCCTACACGAGGGTCGGATATACATTCCATGCATCGGCTTTGTAAGCAATGACATCGACCGCATTGGGGAGTTTCGCCTGTTGCTACTAGCGGGCGTTCCCTTAAGGCCATGAATGGTTACCGGCCGCGTCACGTCTCTGACGGGCGCGTACGTCGGTGACACGGAGCTTATGGACACAGCGGGGAGGAGGAGGAGAAGGAGATGGTCTCTCGGGGCTGCCTCCTACTCCGCCGCCTCGTCTGCTGTTGTCGCTTTCCGTGTCCTGTCTCGTTTCGGAACCCCAACCTGTGCCGCTATGAGTCGGACGGGCTAAGGTGGCTCTGCTTCGCGTGATAGGCAGGAGAAGGCGACCGGGCCGGTTATTTATTCGACTAACCCGGATCACCCTACCTCTCCTTGCTGCGAGCAGACGCAAACAACAACAACCGCAGGACTACCACGTCCCGCGTGTCGTCTGTGTGCACCACCACCGCCGACTGGCAGCCATTATTTAAAGGAAGGGACCGACGAGCTGGAGAGCGAGGCAACTCCTCTCCTCCCGCCAGCACCAAGGAGGATCTTCCTCTTGCTGCTGCTCCAATGTCGACCTCGTGTTAGGGTAGAGTACCCGCCAAATTTAAGCATATTAATAAGCGGAGGAAAAGAAACCAACAGGGATTCCCTTAGTAAGGGCGACTGAACCGGGAAAAGCCCAGCGCATAACCTGGCGTCGTGACCCGGCGCCAGGGGTGTTGCGTTTCGGAGGGTCCGGCACGCAGTCTCTCACCGCCTAAGTTATGCTTGAAAGCGGCCACTACCCATGGAGGGTGACAGGCCCGTGTGGCGGAGCCCGCGAGGGTACGCGAGAGATTGTCGGAAAGGGCCTCTCTGTAGAGTCGGGTTGCTTGAGAATGCAGCCCTAAGCAGGTGGTAAACTCCATCTAAGGCTAAATATGACCACGAGACCGATAGCGAACAAGTACCGTGAGGGAAAGTTGAAAAGAACTTTGAAGAGAGAGTTCAAGAGTACGTGAAACCGTTAAGAGCCAAACGGGTGGGACCTCGAAGGTCGAACCGAGGGGATTCAGCTCGTCGGCCAAAGCTGGCTGGGCGGCGGGATTCGCTTATGCGACCCAGGAACCCTTGGGCGTGCCCACGTCCGAGCCGGCGCCGGCGGGCGTATTTCCCCTCGTGATGTAGGTCGCCGCGACCCGTTGCTGGGGACGTCGAAGGCCCAGGCGGATTGGTACCCCGACGTCTGCGTTTACGCGGTCGAAGGGGGAAACCTCTGGTGTCCTGGCTGCCCTGCGACGGTCGTGTAGCAGACGGGCAAACCTCTCGCGGCGTGCAAAGGTCGGTGACCCACACGACCCGTCTTGAAACACGGACCAAGGAGTCTGACATGCGTGCGAGTCATAGGGAGAACTAAACCCAGAGGAGTAATGAAAGTGAAAGGGGCGTCCTGGGTCTTCGGGCCTCGGTCGGCGTCCTCCGGGGCCGATCCCCGACCGGCCGCTGCCGCCGAGTTTCCCATCCCAAAGCGGGGTCGAGGGGGGTGCGCGGGGTGAGTCCCTTTCCCCCGTCGCTTATCTCCGGCCTCACGGGTGCTCGGTGCGCACGGTGGTCCGTCTCCTTCGCGGGAGGCGCTTGTACGCAGGGGGGCGCAGGCCCGGGACTTGCCATTCGACGCCGTCGTGCAAATCTGTTGTTGGCCTCGCCGGCGTTGCTTGGGCTCTCGGTTGGCGCGCCGCGCGTCAGGCGGGCTTCGGGTGGGGGTTTCGGCTCTCATTCGGGTTCGTCCCGCGCGGTTTTGCCTTCCGATCCTGCTCTGTCCGGAGTGGCCTAGCACGCGTGCTGTCGGCAAGTACCATGAGCAGACATGTTGGGACCCGAAAGATGGTGAACTATGCCTGGCCAGGATGAAGCCAGAGGAAACTCTGGTGGAGGTCCGTAGCAATTCTGACGTGCAAATCGATTGTCAGAGCTGGGTATAGGCTCGAAAGACTAATCGAACCATCTAGTAGCTGGTTCCCTCCGAAGTTTCCCTCAAGATAGCTGGTACTCGCGGAAACGGAGGAGTTTCATCCGGTAAAGCGAATGATTAGAGGTCTTGGGGACGAAACGTCCTCAACCTATTCTCAAACTTTAAATGGGTGAGATGCCGAGCTTGCTTGAACGCTGAAGCTTCGGCGACTAATCCGAGTATCTAGTGGGCCAATTTTGGTAAGCAGAACTGGCGCTGTTGGATGAACCAAACGTCGAGTTAAGGGGCCTAAACGGATGCTCATCTAGACCCCATCGAAAGGCGTTGGTTGCTATAGACAGCAGGACGGTGGCCATGGAAGTTGGAATCCGCTAAGGAGTGTGTAACAACTCACCTGCCGAAGCAACTAGCCCTTAAAATGGTATGGCGCTCAAGCATTCTCCCGATACTCGACCGCCGGTGGCACTAAAGGCCAAGCTCCCCTCTTCACCGGGGGGAGCCCAGGTCTCCAAGCCCCGGCGAGTAGGAGGGTCGCAGGGGTGAGCGCTGAAGGGATCCGGCGCGAGCCGGCCTGGAGCCGCCCCTGGTGCAGATCTTGGTGGTAGTAGCAAATAGTCAAGAGAGACTTCCCTTGAAGGCCGATGTGGAGAAGGGTTCCATGTGAACATCAGTTGGACATGGGTTAGTCGCTCCTAAGCCCAAGGCTAAAGCCTTATCCCACGCTAGAGGCAACGGCCAAGCGAGTTGTCGTCACTGCCGTGGCGGCTCATCCGTGAGAGATTCTTCTCAGTTGCCGATGGGAATTCGTGGCGAAAGGGAATACGGTACTTATTCCGTAACCAGGCCTGGATGCCAACCGGGGCTAGGTTCCTTCTTGGGCCGGCCCTTGGTGCAGGAACCCGGTAACGGGAACCAACTCGCGTCCATCGGCGGTGGTCCGGGGAAGAGTTTTCTTTTATGTTTAGGGCGCCGTGACCCTAGAAGCCACTCGCAGAGCGAAAGGGTGTTGGTAACACGGTCTGCCGTAGAGCGCCGCGGTTCTTGCGGCGTCCCGAGTACCACTGCCGGTCCGTGAAACATGCGAGGCAGGTAACTGCATGGGGCGAAGCGGGGGGTCTGCTGCTGCTGCCCGCTGCCGGGCGTCGTTCTGCGGCGTCACGGCGCGGCGCACGTACGCACGCGCGCGGCCTCCGCGATGCACCCCAGTTTCGGGCCTGTGCTTACCCATATCCGCAGCCGGTCTCCAAGGTAAGAAGCCTCTGGTCGATAGACTAATGTAGGTAAGGGAAGTCGGCAAATTAGATCCGTAACTTCGGGATAAGGATTGGCTCTGAGGATCGGGCCAGTCGGGCCTGTGCAGGAAGCGGGCCTGGGTTCGGGCGCTGGACTGGGCTCAGAGGCTCTGAGCTGCGCGCGGTGATGGGTGATGCCGTCTACCCTGCGGCGCCGACGTCGCCGGTGTCCGCCCATCCGCTGTGTCTCGCCTTCCCCGGTGGCGGCGACCCATTCCAAATGCGGCCTCGCGTCGCGCTGTCCTTGTTCTATCAGCTCGCCGGTGCGGCGGTGCTTGTGGTCTGGGTTCGCAAAGGCGGCCGGCGGACGATCACCGCGTCGTTTGGGCCCTCAAAAGCCCCGGCGCGGCGTCCTCCGGTCGCTCCCGGTCCCACTCCGCCGTCCGCGCTAAAGCCGGCGCGGCGGGGCAGCGCGCGTTGGGGAATCACCGCAGGGTTCGCGCAGCGCCGGTCTCGCAGGCGGGACACGCTCATGCGAGGTGGGGCCAACGGCCCGGTGTGCGGCGTCTCGCATTTCGCGGTGGCGGCTCTAGCGCTCTCGCCACTCGTGCCGAGAGCTCGGACCGGCGTGTCTCCGGCCCTTCCGTGGAACGCGCTAGGCTGCGTGGGCGCGGGGGCTCCGGCTCTCTCTATCGCCGGCTTTCGGCCGGTTAGGTAGCAGCAGCAGTCGTCCCTCGCTCCAAACCCACTTCGGCTGGCGCCCAGCGATCAACTCAGAACTGGCACGGACCAGGGGAATCCGACTGTCTAATTAAAACAAAGCATTGCGATGGTCAGAGATAGATGTTGACGCAATGTGATTTCTGACCAGTGCTCTGAATGTCAAAGTGAAGAGATTCAACCAAGCGCGGGTAAACGGCGGGACAAACTATGACTCAACTCAACCGGGAGAGTCATAGGCTACTAAGGAGAACCCCTCCACGTGGGCCCGCTGGGCGTTATACGTTGGGAGTTCCCGCCACTCCCTTCGTCGCCCAGGCTGCGACCCCGTATAACGGCGGAGTGTCTCCTCCGCACTGGTCCGCCTATGCTCGGCACCAGTGTGAACCACCGGTTCAAAGAAACAGACGCTGGTGTCCACCCGCCAAGCTGCGCGGATGGACCCCGGTGGCGATGGGCACCCTGACGACCATGGGTCAACCTGCCCTGTATGTGGGCGCGTGTTCGCCTCCCTCATCGGGCGCCGCGTCCACGAAAGACATTCCCACCCTACTGTGTACCATGCTGCAGGGGCCGAACGGCTGGGAACACGCCCAAAGGCGAGGTGGGACGCTGAAGAGGTGGCCCTGATGGCCTCCTTCGAAGCGGCCCACCCCAACATCCGCCTTATAAACCAAGCCATTCAAGAGGAGGTGCTGCCCCACAGGACCCTTGACGGCATCAAAGGGAAGAGGAGGCAAGAAGCCTACACACAAGTCCGAGCAGCAGTGGGGCTGCTCGCGACTGCACGTGTGCCTCCTCTACAGCACCCCTCGGACGGGGACCGGGATACTGGTGACCGGCCCCCGCACAGCCCCAGCCCAGGTAGGACTCCACCACCATCCATGGAGGACCCTGGAGAAGAGGGGGGAGCCCACGCCGCTCCCTCCCAGGACGTGAGCATCACACCTGCTCCGCCTGAGTGCAGCGAAGCCACGACCGAGCAGGAGGTCACCAGGGAGGTTGGGCGCCTCTCTCAACTGCTCGGCGTGGCTGTCCCGACTACATCGGAGGACATCCAGTACCAGCTACGACAATGGGCGCCGATAGAACCGGCCAGTCTGAGGCGGACTGGTCGGCCAAGACCGTCGCGACCACCAGGGCGGTCTGTCCTGACCACCCGGATGTTACGGTGCCGGGAGTATGCACGGTTCCAAGAGGCCTACAAGAAGAACCGAGGCCGGGCTATAACTGACATCTTAGCCGGCCGCAGCCCCGGGGGCGGTATTGGAGACCTTCCTCCCGGAACAGTCCAGTTCTGGCGGGAGGTTTTTGAACGTCCTAGCCCCGGCTCTACCGGGCAGCTAACTCCGGTGAACCCGGGTGTTGGTCATCTGATGATGGCCCCGGCGAAACCGGAGGAAGTGATGGCGGCTTTCGCCGTCACAAAGGCTGACACGGCAGCCGAGCCTGACGGAAGGACGCTGTCCGACCTGAGGGCCCTAAGCACTGACCAGCTTTTGTGGCTGATGGACTCAGCCATCATGCTGGGCTCTGTCCCCGAGAGTTGGGTTCATGGCCGAACCGTGCTGCTCCCGAAGGTGGACGCACCTCGGACAGCCTCCGACTACAGGCCGCTGACGATAGCACCTATCCTGACGAGGACATTCCATAGGGTGCTGTCGCAGCGGCTTGCTACACACGCTCCCCTACCACTGGGTCAAAAGGGATTTAAGCGGGAAGAGGGCTGCGCCGCCAACTTGCTGTTGGTGAGACGTGCCCTCGAAGCGGCTAAGAGCACCCCCCGCTCCCTGTACATGGCCTTTATTGATTTCAAGAAGGCCTTTGACTCAGTGGGCCACCCCGCCATAGTCAATGCCACTAGGCGCTGGGGCTTAGGGGAGCGATTTGCCAACTACATCGGCAATGTATATGCCAAGGCATTCACGAACCTGGACGAGAACACCAGAGTGAAACTTGGTAGAGGTGTCATGCAGGGCGACCCATTGTCGACCCTATTGTTCAACCTCACATTGGACCAGGCCCTGTCCGCCCTACCCCAGAACGTCGGAGTAGAGCTGGGTGGCCGCGCCCACGGCTACCTGGCTTTTGCTGATGACGTGGTGTTACTGGCCTTCACCAGGATAGGCTTAGAGGCAAGCCTGCGAGCGATGACATCTGCCGCGGCTGCCTTGGGCCTCGAGGTGGGGCCCTCCAAGTGCGCCTCCGTGGGGGTAGTGGCGGATGGAAAGAACAAGACCTGGTTCCAAGACAAAGTAAGGCTCCATGCTGGAGGCGAGGAGATTCGGTCCTTAGGCCCAGAGGACTTTTATAAGTACATGTTTTAGATCCTTCGTTTCTTGTATTAAATCAACTCTTTTATCACTCATTAATTACTCCATAAATGATCTCACCGTCTCGTATCCCTGGTAGCGTGATCCGGCTTAAGTTGTTATTGGAAACTGGTGTTCGGGGATAAACAAGGGAAAAAGAAAATATACATTTATTTAAAATTAAATGAAAGTAATTGCCTTACGCAATATTCTTTGCTCAGACGATCATAACACTGGCATATTCAGCAATGGATGCAACATATGACAAACGACATGTCTTAAACATAATACTACAATATGTGCTCAGTTGTTGCCAATAATAATAACACTCGTCGTTCCACAAGCAGTGGTTTATATCTCTCTGCTTACATCACAATCATTATGTACTCTCTTCACAAAATCCTACTACACATTCCTATAGTATAATCTACTACAAGTCACGGAAGCACCAAATACCACACCCAGTGGTTTTACCTTTGCTTTACATCGCAAACAAATAATCACAATCCTGTCCCACTCACAATCCTACTTCACATCTCCTACATTATAATCTCCAGGACAATACAGTCGGTTTCCCTTAGATTCTCGAATTTCTACTCACGATTAAGATCACAACAGCCATTCTCGGCTGAGTGAGTAGCAGGTCTGCTTGAGGCGAGAACCAAGCTCGGTCTACTCATTCCACTGATTTATAGGCCACATTTTTCTTTGCTTTAGGCGGACTTACATCCTTGACACGCCCTTAATTTTCTACATAACCAATGGCCAATACTTCCTGTCACACCCATCTGCTCGCTCATTATGTTGTATTGTTTTACTTCTCCTGCTATTCGTGAGTCAGTCTTAAGACACTCCCTCGGTGATTTTTCTGTTAAATTATTGGCTCATAACATGTCGCCACAACTGACGTCACGGGTCAGAGTCTTTTTCAATGGTTGTTCACACTTTCTGACCACGCCCACTGGGCATCTGTTTTCTGTATCTGAGTCTGGGTATCTGTTTGCAATGAAGAGTTTCCTTTTACTTAGTGCCGCAGACTCTTGTTTTGTATGAGAGCATACCAACTGTGAACACGGAGAACAGCTTTACATTTCCGACACCTGACTGGTTAGTGGTTAGGTCATGAAACTCAGCAACTCTGGCTTTCCTGCAGGGCACTTTTGTGCGTACACCATCATGGTCTTCCTTACCATCTAGTGTACTCTCCTCTTTACACCCCCACCACCTGGACATCTCGTTGACATCCCCAATTTGCCGACTCCCAGCAGATCTAAAGTGTCACAACTGTGGAGATAGTGATGAATTTCAGAGAATATGTTCCTTCTAATAACTGCTTGAAACATATTAATTGTTCACATCCGGTTTTGATTCGCTAAAAAATGCGAATGTACTTAGGTGTCAAGTACTCTCAACAACAGAACAGAAATGAACACCTTCATTTCTTTGCGAGTTTTGTTTAGTACATGAATTTTTATTCAAAGAATATTTGTGGGAGATTTAGTTTATTTTTTATATTATTATATTTTTTTTACATCGGAGCCTGTAGCACCGGTAGGCTATCTTGAGGGGCCTGGTGGTCGGCCCCAGCCCATCTTGGTGCAGGCAAGTGTTTATAGTGGCGCCATCTTTCGTGGCTCATGCTCAACACAAGAGCTCATTCCTGAATGACTTGGACTATTTGTCTATAGTGTGGGTTGATGGGTGGTCTTCATGACAGCATGGGGGTAGTTTTAGGCCACTCGGTGGTGACTGAAAATCCCAGGTGTTAGTGGCAGATTCGAAATAGCGTCGTTCAGAACGCTGTGCACGTGGGGCCCTCACGCTAACCACTCAGCCACAAGAAAATTTATCATAATTGAATTATAGATATTCAAAACACTTAACAGGTGTATCAAATTCTTCATTACAAGCTCAAGTATTGTTGCAGTCTCATGACGAGTCAAACTGAAACCAGAAAACAATGATCCGCACTCAGTGGAAAAAGACTGAATTGTTGAGTGTATGTCCAATATCACCTCGAGGTGACAGTCGTGAGTTTCATGAAGATTACCTCATAGTAACAAATACTCATTGTGCTGTTACACTCACTAGGTTTTTCATTAAGCATTTAACTGTTGAGAAACACAGAGGAAAAGTTATTTAAAGTTGTTTTTATATTGCAGGAATACATTGTTTTGGCATAGGTAATGGGGGATAAAAAACAGGAGCACTACATGTTCTTTCATCAGATGCCAGAGTTAAAGTAAACAAAATATTATTTTCCCCAGAGCTGAAATATACAAAACAGAAGTGTTAAACGGTGATGCCCTCGGCTCTCCTGCTCTTCATTTAAGGCACCACTGAGTGTGTGGGGGTTCACAAGAAAACAAAACAAAAAACCATAATAAAAAAAAAAACTGCGAAACCAATTCGCGGTGTGGAATGGAGTCTAAGACAATCAAGAGAACGTTAAATTACTCTGACAACCCTACTCTCTCCTCGTGTCTGTGTTAATGGAGAAAAAAAAAATTTGGTAGCGTTTTAAGTACGACACGAAGGAGGAGGGAGTAAGGGTGACTCCTACAATTGATTAACGTGGAATATATTGTAGGGTAGGGAGGAAACAAGCAGTGTTACATTATATGGTCTCGGTTTATTAGGACACTGGGTATTTATAAATAATCTGCCACCCCTTGAAGAGGGGGATGGGGGGGAGGAAGACGATTTAACTCAACCTATCCTGTAACGGCGACGGGACAGTGAGTCTTAAAAGGACCAAGGGCGACGGAGGCCTCTATAGTCACAACCCTGTCATTATTCTGTTATTACCAATATTACAAGATAATGCAATACATACAAAGAAATGGGGGGAATAAACATTTATAAATATATAGGCGACGGCAACACTCCCCTTCCTTCTACCAGTCACGAAACTCGTCTAGCGACATTCACATCAGCACTTTTCCCTACGTATCTTGATGCGTCACAGAGGCCACGACAGGGGGGAAGATCGCTAAACCCCTTACAAACACAACGATTTGACACCCATCCTAACTAGTGTGTGTGTTGGGGAAATAAATTAAAAGGGGCTTCCCAATACGACTGAGGAGGTGGTGGTTACAGGCATTGAGGGATGACTTATCTGCCAGCGAGGTGATGTCTCATGGCTCCTGGGCTGGCTGTTCCATTCACAGGGACGGCGAAGGCGCCGTAGGCACCCACTGTTAGCTGTGAACAGGGCTAAGGGTATCAGATGACTAACTGTGGTAACCCTTATAAATCATGTGAACACTGTAATTTTAACTGGGAAGTTATATCCAGGGAGAACAGCGCTTACCTGCGAGCAGGGCGAAGGGTATCAGATGACTAACCTCGCCCAGCGCGGTGGGGGTGGGGGTTACCTCGTGCAGCCGGAGGGGGTAAGAGAAGCAACGGATAGGAGAGAGGAGGAGTGCGTGCCGCTGATCGCCAGTTACCCTAACTAATAATTATGCAGGGAAGGTTATATCCTTCGACGACGGCTCGAACCTTTCTCGATAGGTTTGTAGAGGAAAATTAATGTCCAGACGTTATTTGCTTGTTTTGGGGGCACTACAAAACAACATTATAAACGAATGATCAATGCAAATGTCTGTAAAGGGTTAGAGATATGACCATTTAAAAAAAATGTCACCAGTAGGTGACACTGGGCTTTCCCGGGTTAAGTGACTGCCTTAAAACGGCATACATTTCAACATATTCTTGGAGTGATTTCCCCTGGAGGTCTGTAGGTAACAGATATATTTAAATTGATTTTTGCAATATTTACTCGCACGAACAAATGTTCAACTTTACTGTCTCTTGGTGTTCTGTCAGTGGGTCGCAAATAGCTTTTGACCAAAAGGGAAACCCCACCACCTCTACGGTTAACACTGTTTTAGTTGAAGAGTCTGTAGCCATCTATATTGTATTCTGAACTTAAATCAATATTTGTGGTGTTGATAAATGTTTCTGTTATAGCAATGACGTCGAAAATTTTATGTTAGAGCAATACATTTCAATTCATCGAAGTTTCTTAGGCTCTGCGCATTGAAACTAAGGACTTTATTTTGAGGCTTGGTAATTGAGGTGGTGGTACTTGCGGATTCACAGTTTCGCGTTTGTTGCGATGCGTGGCGTCTATTTACACGGGCGGGTTGGAGGGACGTGGCCGAGAGAGTTTTTTTGATCGGGTGTCACGTACTGCGTCGTTTAGGAGCCTTCCGAATCTGGCTGCCCCAGTGGGGGACAGGTGTATTCCGCCCCTGTGGAAGAGCTCACTCTGGCCATAGAAATTGTCCCAGGCATTAAAGAACTCAACGTCAAGCTCCCTGCAAAGAGTCTGTAAGCAGTTGTTGAGGCTGAAAGCCTTGCTGAAGAAGTCACTCTCTGCCCACTTCCGTGGTAGAACTCCTGAAATCGAAATGTTAGGGGGATTTAGATTTGTACTGATGGATAAGCCTAGAGTACTTGTCCAGCAGTTCCTCAGACCGGGTTGTGGTGATGGCATTCGTACCTGTGTGGAGAACAAACAGGGAGTCATTAGAAGCCTCAGCAGAGACCTTATCCAGGGCAGCTGTGATGTCGTTAACTCCAGCTCCGGTATAACAATAGTCACACCTACGACGGGGACTCTGCCACAGGAGAGAGAGAGAGAGAGAGAGAGAGAGAGAGAGAGAGAGAGAGAGAGAGAGAGAGAGAGAGAGAGAGAGAGAGAGAGAGAGAGAGAGAGAGAGAGAGAGAGAGAGAGATATATAAAGGTACATTATTTCCTGCTGACATGCAGCACAAACAAAAATGTCAGTAGAAACCCCCACACATGTAGCATGATACATGCTGTTACACAACATACACTTGATCAAACTGCCATTGTCAGACTTGGGCCTCCTACACTGTAAACACAAATCCACAACATAACACTTGCTACTTGTAGGGGTAATGGTAGAGGGAAAGACTGGGAAAGGTTCCAGTACCCCCTTCCGAAAGCAGGATGCAAGGTGGCTCCTCATGTCTTTCTGAACAAAATTTTGAGTTGCAGGTGGGATGCCAAAACAAAGACTGGTAGCAAAAGCAATAGCAAACAAACCACAATCTGAGTATCCCTCCTGCTGCTGAACTTTTACATATTCTACTTTAAATTGTGAACTACAGTTTAGTAGAGCAGCCAGCTGGCAATCAAAATTGTTTGAGATTCCCAAGCTGTTGTTTAAGCTGTCATAAACCTTGACAGTGTTATCATTACATTGAAGGTTACTTACTGTAAGCCAGTGATTGTTGTGTACATGTACAATTTGGACAAAGCAATTACTGGGACTTTTAACATGCACACATTTTGCAGTTTGAAAGACAACAGTAGACTGGAAACCTGAAACATTGAGGAAACTGATTCCAAGCAAATGCTGTGCATGATCTATGTGGAGGTCTGTCAACCACTTCCCTTCAATGGATACTTCCCTTGCCGCTTCACTTGGATTTCCATGGGCAGGGGCCAGGGGAGCCTCTCGTTGCAGGGAAGGAGCCAGGCAAGCTTCACAGTGCTGCTGTCCCTCCAGGCTATTCAGTTCAGCAGGCAACCTTGGGAAGGGTGAATGATGTGTTAGGGTGTTTACATTACTGCATCATGGCTCAGCTCAAAGTTTTGCAGATGCAGTATGAACCCCTTTGTATATTATAAACAGCAGTAATGTCACCACAATCTAAAGTGGACAGTATTGTCAATTTTCTAACACAACAAATGTCTAGCACATACGCTGAGGAATTTTAACAGCATACTTTCTTTCCCGAAAAGTTGGGCGTGAGTAATACCTGGGTATCAAGTAGGGATTATCGTCTTGGACCTTTACCTTTGTCCCGGGATTACGGGAAAAAATTAGCCGTAATCATGGTATCCCTGGAATTCCCGGGATTTTCAATTGTCTAGAATTGCACATTATACCTAGCTTCCCTTTCAGATTTTTTATGTGCTTAACATTAATAGATATGCAGAAATATTACTGTAGATTGACTGTCTGATTAATTCCACTTAATGTTTTATTCCAAAATTTTCAGCATACACTTTGTTCCTCAACAAAGTAAAAGGAGTAAGAATAAGAGATAAAATTTGCTTCGTTTACTACTTTATATTTGTTCTACTTCTGAATTCCAATGCGAATGACAATGTAAATTATAGTTCATTATCGTTGATAAAAAAAAAAAAATGTTTCTATTTCAATATTTATATGGATGGCGTCATGAGATAAATGAAGGGCAAAGTTGGGGAAGTTGGAGTAAAAATGTTTGCTGAGGGAAGGAAGTGGGTACTGAACTCAATACTGTTTGCTGATGACATAGTGCTCATTGCAGAAAATGGAAGTGACTTACAAAATTTGGTCAGTGTTTTTGATAGTGTCTGTAAAAGGAGAAAGCTGAAAGTAAACGTCAACAAAAGTAAAGTGATGGTTTGTGAGCGAAGTAGAAGTGAGGTTGTCGATTTTGTATCCCCATATAGAATGGGAATTGAATGTGAAAAGGAATGCAAAATAATTTTGAATGGTGAAGAAATGGAGAAGGTCAACGAGTTTAAGTACCTTGGATCAGTTATGTGTAAGCATGGTGGTATGGAGGGAGAGATAAGAGAAAGGACATTGCAAGGAAGAAGGGTGGTAGGGTCTTTGGGACGAATCACGAATGGCAGAAGTGTGAGCATGGAGGTAAAGAGGGATTTGAGAAATACAATAATAGTACCAACCCTCACATATGCAAGTGAAACGTGGGCCTGGAATGAAAGTCAGAGGTCTAGAGTGCAGGCAGTGGAAATGAGTTATTTGAGGAGTGCTTGTGGTGTGAGTAGAATGGATGGAATGAGATACGAAAGTGTGTATGAGCGTTTTGGAATGTGTCACGGGGGAGAAGGGACGAAGTGTGGAGTGGTGGAACAAATCAAATGACAGACTTTAAAGTGGTTTGGCCACATGGAGCGAATGGAGTAGAGTAAGATGACCAGAAGGGTGTATGTGAGTGAGATAGAGGGAGGGAATGCTAGAGGACGACCTCCAGTGAAATGGAGAGATAGGATGCAAGAGTATGTGAGGGAGAGGGGTGAAAAATCAGTGGGGAACTTTGAGCAGGCAAGGATAGGGTCTGGATAGAGAAAGTTGGAAGCTCTTCTGCCATGGCCATCCTTTTGTGGGAGCTCCCAGGAGCAGGCGTCGATGAAAGATGATGATGGTGTTTCCATTTATACTCAGTGCAATGAAAAGAGAACTTAATTACAGGAAATGAAGTAAAAATAATCAGTAGCTAAAACATTGGGAACTATGACAACACTGTTCAGTTGTGTGGGCAGGCAGACAGACAGACAAACAGACAGTTTACTGTCAACCATCACTGGTCGGCCACTCACGCGAGGAGGGAAAGTGTGCTGCTTTTTTTTGTAATTTTGTTAAGTTGTTACGCTCATTTCAATGCCGTATACATACAGCAACGTGGAATATGCAAACATGGTGTTCATTATACGAGCTCTGTTACGGGTAACGGGAGTGCCACGGCTGCTTTATAATACTCAAGAGAATACCTAAACAGTAAATCCTTCTTTCACACACACACACACACACAAAACATTCCTCACAGGACACCCTGTATATGAATATAAATAGAACCACAAGTCCACAACTATCCTGCAGTCAAATTTGCCCCTATTTTTGTACTTAATTTCATTCCAGGATTTCCTGGGATGGGTGTGCAAAAATATCCAAGGATTATTAAACCTTGAAAATTGTCTGGGATTCCGGGAAACAATTCCTAGTATCAAGTATGTCAAAAAGTTTAAACTATATCACCCTCACTGGTTTGCTTGTTTGTTTCCCTTAGTTTCATTCAAGCTCAGAAACTTCGCACAACAAATTTCTGAGTCAGAAAAAAAAATAATATAGTTCTGTAAGTGACTCCTTACTGTGAGGTGTCAGGTGATGGCTGCACAGGTCCCTGAATGCTGGAGGGCTGCAGTTCATCTCTGTGGTCCAATAAGTGTCTGAAAGATGGTTCATGAAAAAATCTAATTTATAGATAAAGCCTACCTTCCTCTTCTACCCTGAACCCTCCTGACAAAGAGAGTAAGATATGAATGATTTTCAATTATATATTGATGGGCTGGGAAAAAAATACTCACCTATGAGTGATTACTGTAATTACACCTCAGTACAAGCTATATGCAGGTTAGTGAAACACAACACTATGATAATTACCTGCTATCATTACATGTTCAAGATTTTTCTACACTTGTTACAAAAATGCTTAACATTACATGCAAACACAGCCATAAATTGCAACAAGTTGACAGCTCAAACCATATGCAATGAAAATTACTTACTTATCAAAGTAAAGCATAATAAGCACATGAAGTATGAACATATAGTTAAATATAAGAAAGGAACACCACATCACAACCGCACAGCTGGTAATAGCTGTACACACCTGTCACAGTGCAACTGGCTCTGGAGGAATGGCCTCAAGTTGTTGTATGGAGTACGGCTCTTGAGCTTCTTCCCATTGCTCACAGCCTCAAGTGCCACACGGTTTGAGGAGTCGATGTCAAGGACTCTGTTGAGTGTCAGTAGGTTACAGAAACCTAAATGACAAAAATGGAGCACACACAAAAATACAATTCCTTTAACATCAGTACTCACTTGTATGGACCAGTCCACTTCTGCTCCATTATCCCACCCTTCCGAGTCTCATTGCGAAGGTTTCTTTTAAGAACCTTCATCCCTACAGAGAAGCTGAAGGTCTTCACCTCTTGCTTTCCTGTTCCTGTACTCAGCCTTCTGCTTTTCTTGGGCTGCTTCAACTCTCTGTTCCCGCTGCATAATAAAAGTAAAAGCATAAGCATTGATAGCACTATGATGACCGGATTAATTGTACTGACATATAAATTTCCTTGTGCAAAAGATGCTTGTAATGTATGGTACAATATGGATGAAAGAATCATCCTATGTAGCAGGACTTGAATTGGAATAAACGTCGAGTGTTTAATCTGGCCATATATCTGCAGTCATTACATTGAAATAGTTTGGAGACCGAATAAAGTCGGGCTAAAGCAGAGTCAATCTGGCAATGAATGTACTATGCTGAAACATAAATTATAGCATCAATGTAAAAGTTATGGTATTTTTCTTCGGTACTACTGCCAGACTTAAGAACATTAGCATCAGGAAATATAACACATGACGTCCTCAGCCAGACCTTGGAGTGCAGTTCTTCACGCCTCTGGTCCTGCTCTTTGACACACTCCGCAATGTCCTCGGAAGAGGGCAGTTCAACAAGTTCTTCAAAGAACTGTAACAAAAAGAAACTGCAAAAGAAGATTACTTGAGAGGTACTAGACATATTCTTCAATTCTTGTGAGATATACACTTTTCTTCCAGAATTTGCACATTACATATGAATCTACTTTCTACTTACTTCTGGTGTGGTACTCCTTCCCTCTGGTTGTGCAGAAGCCTCAGGAGCAAATGTAATTTCTTCCTAAAAATATTTATTTCAATTGAACTGAAATTACGGTCATTAGGCACAAGAACAACTCTTCATATTTTTTTGGTTTGTGATTGAAAGTGATGGCCTCATATTTTAATGGAACCAATAGGAGTTGATTTCTTATATTAATTCAAACACTGGTGGTTACCTGGTGAAGTGGCCGGTGCTACCGAGCAAACATCAGCCGGAAAGGTGTGAACCCGGTGGTCCGCTGCTTTTGGGTGCGGATGCTATAGGCGACTTCATCCAGGAAGTTTGGCCAGTCGGTCTTGGTCGCGTTGCAGAGCTTGGAAAGCCTGGTCTCCAGAGTCTGGTTAATTCTCTCTGCCAGTCCATTAGTCTGCGGATGGTAGGCAGACGTGATACTCCTCCGGATCCCGTAGAACTTGCAGAGTTCGTCGTTGATCTGTGGGGAATGAAGAGGTCAAAGTAGCAGCAGTAATACAACAGGTGTTATAATAGTATCATTTGCTTGCAGTGTTAATAACACCTGAGGTTTGTTCAGCATCTTAGAGCTAACGAAGCATTAGATGATGTAAATGTCCTCCTCTGACAACTGTATTGGTAATAATGCACCTCTCAGGCATCCCTGAATATAACATTACATCCTGATGACCATTCCATGAATTACAACAGAAATAACAGTAACATAAAGACTTACCGAGGAACAAAACTCACGTCCGTGATCAGTCAGGATCCTTGCAGGCTTGCCCCACCTAAGGAAAGCAGATGTCATTACACATATGAAAAAAAAATCTGCATCTTTTGTATCACATTCTTATATTATGCCTAAACATAATCAATTGATGGTTATGATAAAATTTCATAATCAGTTCAAACAATATGGCAAGGCAAAGAACTTTTATACAAGAACTAAAGTGAGCTTTTAATTTAAATACAATTGATGAAATAAAACAGTTGTGAGAAGCAACAAACAGAGAGAAATATATGGAGTGGTACGACTGCACGGACTTTTACATGCATTGATGACAAAACATGCTGCAACCTCAAAACAACTGTGGTAATATATGATTAAAGAAAGAATGATTACCAGTAGCAAACTCATCAGCCTGGACTCATTCCGTTTCACTAATTTTCAAAATAGGGAAAATATCGTGGATGGATTGTATGACATAATTTTTTTTTAAATGATTCTACCAATGATGAATATGTTTTGTTTATTACATCAGATTGTTGAATGTTTGCATATTTTTTGAAGGCAAAAAATCAGTCACGGTGATGATGAGGTAAACTTCAAAGGAAAACAATGAAAACTAAATTAGTCTTGACATCAGGATACCTTTTTCTAAGATAGATTGTTTAGCATCCAAACTGACTATTTGAAATTACATTCATAAGTAGTGATGACATGGCAGTAAATATTTCATCCAAGTGTGGAAACTAATGATAAAAATTTACCTGTGGATAAAGGAGCGTATGCACCTGGACACCCCATAAGCTGTCTGATCTCTAAGTGGGAAGAAGTCGACAAACTTTGTGTAGAAGTCGACAAACGTGCAAATGTACCTGTAGCCTTCATCACTAACAGCCATTGGACCTGGATAGTTTAATAAAGCAGGAAGCAAAAAATACATCATGCAAAGCCATCAAAACCCAACATAACCAATTACATCAGCTTGTGCAGACACTAGGTAAAGCTAGATAAATCACCCATGCTAGATCAAATTATACAGGCAAAGAGAAAGTGCATTATAACCCTGAAAAGAGAGAGAGAGAGAGAGAGAGAGAGAGAGAGAGAGAGAGAGAGAGAATTATTGTGTTCCATGAACAACAATGAGAGCTAACTACCATGCATTATAAAGCATTGTTCTTTTCATATTTACAATTATCATAAAGTAAACCCAAAAGAGTAAGACGGCTGGCATTTGAGGTAGCTCACATATGTACAAAGTTTTAAGCAAGGCATTTGACAGAGTTAAAAAAAAAAGGCAGATGGTTCCTGAGAGATTGATTGAATTGGTGAGACTTTGTAAGAAAACTCAAAGAGGTTTCATACAATGTGAAGGCTCCACTTGGAATGTTATAGGAGTTTAGCATCAGGCGGAGAAGAACAGCCTATATATAGAGATATAGATGAGAGTTGCAACCAAAACCAGGCATTCCAAAAGCACAACCCAGAAAAGGCCCACAAGACATCAAAATGGTATCTGACCTGTCTCGTGACCTACAACAGTAACTATACTTGGACAAAAGCATGTATATAGGTATGCATGCATATATGTGTGTGTGCAAGGGAGTTCTACAATTATGCAAGGGATAAGTTTTTGAAGGGATCATGTAAATTTAAGCTTGGGCAGATAATGCGATTTCAGCTTCAAAATCTAACTTTAAATCACTCATTTGTTGTATCCTTGTGTATGAGAAATGTGAGCCTAATAAGAACATAAGAACGTTGGAATCTGCAGGAGGCCGGTAGGCCTATACAAGGCAGTTCCTTTGAGCCTAAGCTCCCGTGTATCTAACCCCACCTAGTATCGCTGTCCATGAATTTATCTAATCTATTTTTTAATGTGACAATTGTATTGGAACTCACCACATAACTGCTAAGCCTATTCCACTCATCCACAACCCTGTTGGTAAACCATTTTTTGCCTATGTCCCTGTTGAATCTGAATTTATCCAGTTTAAACACATTACTTCGTGTCCTACCCGGTTATCTTACCAACAAAACCTTATGAATGTTAAAAGAACTAACAGTTTTCCTTTGTGCTATTATAAATTTGCGAGAAGACAAATTCGAAGAGTTAGGAATTCTGTGTCTGTGTGTGTGTTGGAATATATGTACATTTGATTTCTTAACTTTTTTGCTTACCTAATACTTGTACCATTTTTAAAAGAAACCCCAAGCCAAACCACCCGGTAACACTTTTCACATATCTGATCCTCACCGACCAAGTCGACTCCTTTAAGTTCCAACGGCTCCTTCACCTTTATGGGACGCATCTCTGGGGCCTTTGTCGTCACTGGCGTGTAGTGCTGGCACTTACTACATGTTTCAGTCTAGAAAACAAATGCGAAAACTGTGAGAAAATTGTTTGAGGATTCAGCAAAACAATTCTGGAGAGTATTGAATTAGCTAACAATCATTTTAATTGTATCAACTTTCTGTAAAGATGCACTACTTGTGATCAGGTATTTCATGCAATACATAAACAATATTTACATACATAATGTTTCATGTCCTGGGTCATGTTTCGCCAATAGTAAACTGGGGAGACATTCTGACAAGTGGTAACCCAGCCGCTATGCCCTGCAGTGGGACTGCTGTGATGATGATATGACACAGCAGCAACCTCCTCAAAAGACCTCACCACGAGCTGCCGAGGCTTCCCATCATGGTCCACTCTGTACAGCTTCTGATATGTTTATAAATGCATAATAATCACAGTATGAGAAATGCAAGAGAAGCTTCCATACAAGGCCACTCCACGACAATGACAACAGATTTTAAACCACAGCTGCAACTTGCTTTGACACTCATCTTTGCTTCCATGAACCCTGCACCTGTGCTAGAGAGAGCCTGTCACTCAAAGTTGTATTAAATTTAACTCCTTCAGGTGGTTGGGACACAACCTCTGACAATGAGCTGGTCCTTAGCACTAATAAGCAGTGGGTAGGGACACTGGCAATAAAGCAGCAACCCATCTCTTTCCTACCTTACTACAGAATGGATATCAAAATGTTAGAATCGGTGCAGAGGAGGATGACTAAGATGATTCAGGGGTTGAGAAACTCTCCATACGAGGAAAGACTCAAACATTTAAACTTGCATTCTCTGGAAAGGCGAAGGGTGCGTGGAGACATGATCGAGGTTTATAAATGGATGAAGGGCTTTAATAAGGGGGATATTCATAAGGTTTTTTTGGTAAGAGAAACGGGCAGGACACGAAGTAATGGGTTGAAACTGGATAAGTACAGATTCAACAGGGATATAGGCAAAAATTGGTTTACTAACAGAGTGGTGGATGAGTGGAATAGGCTTAGCAGTCATGTGGTGAGTGCCAATACAATTGTCACATTCAAAAATATATTAGATAAATTAATGGACAGCGATACTAGGTGGGGTTAGATACACGGAGCTTAGGCTCAAAGGAACTGCCTTGTATAGGCCTACCGGCCTCTTGCAGACTCCTACGTCCTTATGTACATAAGGATGAAAAGTGGGATATCTTTATTTCTAATCAGTATACCATAGCATATCTTATACTACAGCCATGGCCATGAAATCAATCCCTTCTCCCTTTCCTCTACTAATCACATTATCAAAATAAATCATCATTAAGCTCATGAGAGAAAATCATGAACACAAACTGCCGCAAAAGTGTACATTCTTCAACACATAACCACTTTAATTAATTTCAAATCTTGGCCTCTGTTTATTGCAGATAGCATCAAACAGACTTTCAAACAGATAATCAATCAAAAACAATCACTTACCCTGTTCATCCCACTGGAAGGGGCGTGCCCATCGCAATACTTTCCGCTGCTCAACACCCTTAAGTCCAAAGGCATGCCTTCTGGTCCTCAAGTAGATGATGAGTCGCTCATACATGATGTTGTCCTCAGCAAACCTCTGTCTGCAGGCCAACTCATACTCCTCAGTAGTACAGTTGGACCTGATGATGAATTTTAATTATCAGTATTATGCTTCACTGCAACCAGTCAAGTAAAGTTGCATGTCAACTTGACAGACACTGAGAAAATAATGACATGTGGTAGGGTATGTCTTTTCTGAAACTATACATGTTAATAAAAACACTTTCAGATATATAATATATACATACATATATACAATAATATAATACAATAAATATAACATATACAATATGTAGAAGCACAAGCAGTAGAAACCCAAACGATGAACAGATGCTGAAACTAGTAAAGCTTGCCAGTGAACTAAATAATAATTATATCCTTGTAACAGCTGGTTTAATTTTCCAGGTAGCTATAAATTGGCTGGATATGATAATGTTACGCCACCCCCTACCACACACCATCCACGGGCAGGCAGGCGGCGTGATCCCCACCAGAACAACCACACGGGCACCAGTCACTCACAGCGGCCCACACCGAACACCGAGGGGAGCAGGAACGGGGCAGGGCACAAAGGATACACGTTCAACACTAAGTTCTAGTTTAATGACAGGTTCCTCACACAGTAGAGAGTACAGCAACTTTCAAGGGCACAGAACAGCTAGTTAATCAGGCACAGTACAGGGGCACGGCAGACACGCACACCGGAAGCACACCGCTCGCGAGCGGAGCAGCTCAACACTCTCTCAAGCCCAGACACGCGTCTTCTCCCCTACAACTCCTCAGCCACCCTTGCTCCCCAACTGCTCGACTCAGCACTTCCTGCCCGGCGGCCCGGCGGCCCTGGGCCCCCTCTGTCTCTCTTGTCCCAACAAGTAGAGTTGCACCATGCTGAGCTAACATTGCATCATGCTACAATTTCATCACATTACACATACAATCATTCACATACAGCACATTCGTAACACTATCTCCCCCTTCAGAAGGCAGTCGACCCGGCTGCCCCAACATTCAACAAACAAAACATGAAATTATCAAACTAATCAGTCCCCTGGGACATCACTTAAGTCTCTTAACCATCCCGGCCGACGCCTCTCTCGCCGAGGGCGCCGCTGGGATGCGGGCGGCGGCAGGCAGGCGGTGGCACCCAGAGCGGCGTCATCGGCCCCAAGTCCTTGCTCAGGGTCGTCACTGACATCTGCCGCTTCGCCCGCACCGCCCATGTTCTCGTTCGCCCCGTGGTCGACCTCTGACACGTCCCCTTCGCTGCTGCTGGGGCTCACATCCCTCTTGCGCCGGCAGTATGTCTCCATTTCATGGCCTGGCCTGCCACCTTGAGCTTGCCCCGTACGCGTCGGTGCACCTCAGCCAGGCTTTCCTGCAGTGCCGCTGCGAAGCCAGAGGTGACGGTAGGCAAGCTCACGTCGGGAGGCAGCCCCGTGGCCAAATCCACCGGTAGCCTGAGCTCCCGGCCGAACACTGAACACAGAAAAATACATGCAATACACATAAATCAGTCTGTCCTCCACAGTCTCTTCTCGCGCCCCCAAGGGGCTCCGCCTGTCAGCCACGCCGTCGACCAGCCGCCAGTCCTCAGTGGGCTCTTCCACGCCATCCACTCCACGTGACGCTCGGGACAGTCGACACCGGCTCCTGGCCTCCACCCTCGGGGCAAGGTGCCCTCGCCCGGCCGTGACTACCTCCCCACGCAGCCATGCTCGAAAACCTCCTGGAAGCAAAGGGCACCATTCCGGTCACCCTCTCCAGCTCCCGTCCGAGGCCACCACGAGCCTTACTGGCCTGCGTCAGGTAGTCGAGGCCCAGCAAGCACGGCTCGTCTCGATCGGCGACGTCCATTGGCCGGCGCTCCACAGCGCTGCCTACGCCGACACGAGCCTCCACTGGCCCCTCCAGCAGCACACACTACCCCGGGTCAGGCCGCGCCGAGCACTCCTCAGCCCCCGGTGTCCACTGTCACGCGTCGTGGCTACAACCGCTAAGCCTCCCACTGGCAACACGTTGGTCGGGCGGCGGCAGCTTACTCAAGGCGGGGCCCGAGGGCGGGAGACGGCTGGAAGTCGGCTCCCTTCTCCAGCCCGTCCGCGCTTCCCACCCGCGCCGCGTCCCTGGGCCTGGGACAGGCACTCAAGCGGTGGCCTGACTGGCCACAGTCCTTACGGCGCGGCTGCTGGGCATCGGGGCTCGGCCGGTCAAGGGAACGCGTCCTTCGCTCCCCCAGGCACAGACTGCACCTATGCCCCCTCTTGCCACAGCCCCCGCACGAGCCACGGAGGCCCTCCGGGCTCGCCTTCATCGACGCTGACTTCATCTTCACCTTCGCCATCCGGCCCCGGAAGTCATGGCAGGGCGGGGCGGCCGCCGCTAGGCCGCTGATCGTCGTCAATGCCCCGAACTCCAAGGCCCTCGTCAGCGCGTCGTCGGTCCACGGCAGGGGGTGAGAGTCCTCGCCAGTCTCGTCCCTCAGCGCCCGGCAGTCCGCACAGAAGCGCTGCGTGCCGTCCTTCTTCATATCCAGGACGACTGCTGAGGGCCACGGACTGTCTGTCCACTCCATCACCCCCTGCGCCGCCAGCTCGTTGACGGCGCGCTGTAGTTCCTTCCACCTGGCTGGCACGACACGTCGGGGTGGGCTCCTGGTGGGGGCACCATTTCCCGTGCTGATGTTGTGCTTCACCAACCCCGTGCAGCCCGGCAGGTCCAATCCACCCCCGCTGAACACGTCCGCGCACCGAGCCAGGGTGTGGCGCACCTTCGTCTGCGCCTCCGTCAGGTTAGCGGCGCTCCGGTGCGCCGAATCCTCCAGGAAGTCGGGCAGCGGCCTCACAGCGGCCGACTCCGCACTCCCCGACGCCTCCTCTTGTTGCTCCACCTCTTCACAGGTGCCCAGCTTGGCACCAGCGGGTACTTTCCGAGCCTCGTCGGAGGAGTTAGCCACCAGCACCGTGACTGACTCCTCCCCCGCTCCTTCGAGACTCCGTCCGGCTGCCACACCACCAGGCAGCTGCAGGCCCTCCGTGGACTCCACCGTGCCTTCCGCTGGCATCGCGTCCGACCGGCAACACAGGACCCTAGCCTCCGTCCCCGGGGCAAGGTGCAGTCGCTCCGCCGCGACTACCTCTGCACAGCCGACCTTCGGGAGCAAAGGCGCCTGTCCGCGCAGCCTCTCCAGCTCCCGTCCAAGGTCGGCACAGGCCTCGTCCTGCGGCAGGTAGTCGAGGCCCAGCACGCACGGCTCGTCTCGATCGGCGACGTCCATCGGCCGGCGCTCCACAGCGCTGCCTACGCCGATACGAGCCTCCACTGGGCCCTCAGACTGCACGCAGTGCCCCGTGACGCCACACAGCCTCTGTGGCGCGTCCTTGAGTCGCGTAGCGGCCAGCATGTCAGGCCGCCCCAAGGTCCTCTCGGCGCTCCCCACCAAGCGGCCGGGCCCGTCCACTGAGCCCCGTAGCGCTGTTGTCAGCTGCAGCGCCTTCTCATCCTCGCCCCAGCCCTGGGCAGCAGCTGGCATCTTGAACTGGGCCTCCCATACCAACTTCCCGTCGTGCTCCGCTGGCTTAAGCCTCCCTGAGCTCCGGGAGGATGAGGGGCTGCAGCGGGGAGCGGGCGGACCACGTGGGCTGCAAGCCGGCCGGCATGGCGGAGAGGGAGGCGGTGAGAGAGGCAACAAGGCAGGGTTAGTGGCTCCGACTCCAGCACCAGCTGGACCCAAAGGAGCGGCTTCGACGGCTCCCCAGCCTCCTGCAGCCTCCACCGGCTCCGCCACGACGCCACCAGGCTTCAGGGGCCCTTGCCAGGGGCCCCACGCGGAGCCCCGCCAGTCCGCCACCCGTGCACCCGCCGCCAGCACACGTGACCCTTCTTGTTCCTCCCCGCACCACGTTGCCACCTCTCGCTGCTGCCATGGGAGAGAGAGCGGACTACGTGACCTGCGAGCCGGCTGGCATGGAGGAGAGGAGGGGTGAGGGAGGCAACGAGGCGGGGGCTCCCCAACCTCCTGCGGCAGCTACTGGTGCCGCCACGACGCTACCAGGCTCCTGGAGTCCTTGCCAGGAGCCCCAGATAGGCCCCTGCAGGACCGCCGCCCCGGCGCTTCCTGCCAGAACTGAGCCTTCTTCCTCCGCGTGCGACGGTGCCACCTCTCGCAGCTGCGTCTCCGCCTCCCTCAGGCCTCGGACCTCGCCTTCCTGGGTCCGCACCTCCTCCAGCCGTTCACTCCTCGCGCTGTCGCAGCCCTGGTCAGTGTACTGCTGGGTTTCCACCTTCAGCGACGAGAAACAGCTCTGGAGGACCTCGGCAAGATGGCGTGCCCTCTCGTCTGCCCTCTCTTCTGCCCTCTGAGCCTGCTCGCGTGCCCTCTCTTCTGCCCTCTGAGCCTGCTCGCGTGCCCTCTCTTCTGCCCTCTGAGCCTGCTCGCGTGCCCTCTCGTCTGCCCTCTGTTCTGCCCTCTCTGTTCTCTGATCCAATTCCTGCCTCAGACTGGCCAACATGGCAGCGAACAAGTCCATCTGGCCCGGCTTCACCTCACCCACGTCAGCCTCGGCCTTGCCCGTCTCCTCACCCTCACGGCGATCACTGGGGGACGCCATGACACTCGGCGCGCTTCACTGTTCACTTATCCCACTCCTTTGACACCAAATGTTACGCCACCCCCTACCACACACCATCCACGGGCAGGCAGGCGGCGTGATCCCCACCAGAACAACCACACGGGCACCAGTCACTCACAGCGGCCCACACCGAACACCGAGGGGAGCAGGAACGGGGCAGGGCACAAAGGATACACGTTCAACACTAAGTTCTAGTTTAATGACAGGTTCCTCACACAGTAGAGAGTACAGCAACTTTCAAGGGCACAGAACAGCTAGTTAATCAGGCACAGTACAGGGGCACGGCAGACACGCACACCGGAAGCACACCGCTCGCGAGCGGAGCAGCTCAACACTCTCTCAAGCCCAGACACGCGTCTTCTCCCCTACAACTCCTCAGCCACCCTTGCTCCCCAACTGCTCGACTCAGCACTTCCTGCCCGGCGGCCCGGCGGCCCTGGGCCCCCTCTGTCTCTCTTGTCCCAACAAGTAGAGTTGCACCATGCTGAGCTAACATTGCATCATGCTACAATTTCATCACATTACACATACAATCATTCACATACAGCACATTCGTAACAATAATGTTAAAGGCAGTGATATGAGTACTCCATTTAAATTTATGGAATGTCTTGGAGGCTGTTTCCTTATTCAATATGTGCATATCCCTTAAATATTTAGAAGGAAGTCAGAGCTCCACCCTTGATTTGATAATCACTTCAGAGGAAAATGTGAGCAATTTAAAAAGTGAAAAGTCTATTGGGTAAAAGTGACCATGTTGTATTAAATTGCGACTATATTTGCTACAGTGATGAGAAAAGGGACTCAACCGATGAGCCCATTGGTTTTCCAAACTATATTTCCGTTTGGATTTCTGCAGCTGAGTCTCACTTAAAGCTGTTAGATAGTGTTCAACCAGATTAAATTTCTTCTTCTGAATCTTGAGATTAATCTTCGGCATCGTCGCCTGGTGGGATAATTATCCCATTTTTTTCAAAATTATGTTTAATATCGACCAACCATTACATCGTCGCTTGCCTGCCCGATGTAATACATCACAATTTTCCTGGTATTTCATCCCAGCAACCGTCAAATTGTGGGATACACTTACTAATGTGATTATTAATTCTAGTAATTGTGAAACATTTAAAGAACATGTGAATGGCTTTCTTCTCTCTTAGCTCGCTACCTACTAGATTTTTCTCCATCTTCCTATTCTTTGCTTTCTCCTTCATTCTGTATTTTCCGATATTGGTGAAGTGTCGCCCGCTGGGCCTTTTGGCTTATAGCATTTGTGCTTTAATAATAATAATATTTTTTAAAAAGGGAGATTGTGAAAAAATTACAAATTTGATAAATGAAACAGACAGGAGCTTGATGGAGGGTTATTGGATGAAATGTAAGAGAAATATAAAAATAAAATGCATAAATTCTATGAAAAATGTATAGCAGTGGCAAAAGCAGGACAAGACAGAAATAAAAGGCCACCATGAATGAATGCGAGAGCCACTAGTGCCAAGACAAAGAAGTATTTTGCATGGAAAGTAATATTAGTAATATTAGTACACCAAACTTTCCCTGATCCAACCATGCAAGAACATCATTTGTTACACTACACAGAGCAGATTCTGTAGAATATAACTTCCTATAGGCAGACTGCTTATCAGGTAAGGCATGGATAGTCGATAAATATCCCAAAAAATGAACAAAAATTACATTTTCCACTATCTTAGACAAAAATGAAAGGTTAGAGACAGGTCTATATGAGGATCAAGTTTACTTTTCAAGGTGGGTCTGACACTTCCCAGCTTTTCTTTCTGAGGAAAAACACACTGCTGGATACTTGAATTTATAATGCATAAAATAAATTTTAAGAGCTCATAGAAGCCTCCCTCACTAGCTATATCAGATAGGGGCATCGGATCGTTCACACAGTACGTTACCTTAATAGTTTTCATTAAGTCACGTAACTTCTCAATACTAATATCATGAAAAGATGACAAGCCAACATAGGGGATATCAGGCAAATAATTCGATTTCATCACCAAGCCTCCCTGAAAGTTACCAACAATTTTTTTTAATCTTTTCATCGAAGAAGTTTATAAATCTATTAGCTAGATCAGCATCAGTATAGCCATCTGGAAGCCTTCTAGTGTTGCTCCTATTACCCGTTAGCGTGTTTAAGATTGAATACAGCCGTTTAATGTCTGAACCAGCTTCAATAATCTTCTCTCTATAATAAGTACACTTTCTTTGTCTAATTAATCTATTCACAGTATTCCAAGCACTAACATAACCACTGCGGGAATCTTCCGTACGCAAACTACGCCACCTCTTTTCCTTAAGTTTTCTAGTTTTGATGGCATTCTTAATCTTGGTATTGAACCAGGGTGTGTTTTCCCTCACTTTAATTAATGTCTTTAGTGACTACTGGACACATGTTGTTATATTCAGTCTGTAGTACAGTATTATAAAGGTGAACCAGACAAACTAGACAACCATCCATTGTCACATTGTTGCTGTGCTCATGGGGACAACTTTTCTGGAGTTCAGTTGTTAATTTGTTCAGTACATTATCAACTAATGCTTTAGGGTCATAGCTACTCTTAAGTCTAAAAGTGATAGTTTTCTTCGTTTTCAAGTCTCTACTCACATCCACAGTATATGTAATTAACTTAAGATAAGGAGATATAGTAAAATCTGGCTCAATATCTAACTGATTGACGCTAACACCCATGGGATCACAAAGCACAAGGTCAAGCATGTGGCCAGAGCGAGAGGTTACATCGTTTACTTTATTAATACAATATAAAGAATCTAACAGCAATAAAATCACTCCTACACTGATTATGTACATAATCCATCCAAATATTAAAATCCCCAGAAATAAACATTATACCATGTGAATGATTAAAGCCCTCCAGATATTCAGTAAATTCCTCAAAAAACAGCTGACAATTTGTATTTGGTGGTAGATAAATGACAACAAAAGTTAGCCTCTGAGAGGTGTTGACCATGAAAGTTACAGCTGTGTTCAAAAGTTGTAATATATGGTGAAGGCAAATTTCTTAATTGAGAAAATTCATTAGTATTAATAAATATTCCTACTCCACCTCCCCTTCTAGTACCTCTTGAAGTGTGCATGAATGTGTAAGTAGTGTCATTTCCACAATTTCAGATTTGTCTGATTCATTTAACCATGTTTCCGCAATACCCAAAACATCATATGACTTTTCAGCGATTAATTCTCGTAGTTTAACAGTCTTATTCCTTACTGACTGAATATTAACAAACCCACATTGAATATTACCATTTCTCCTAGTATCCATGATCAGTCATATCCCTCAGCCTGTTTAGCTCAATTTCTAAAGTTTTACATTGCCTGCTGTTAACCTTATGGTTTGTTTCTGGCATTGATAGTCGCACACAATTAATACACTTATACGAATTACTGGAACACTCCCTAGTCAAATGATTACCAGCACACTTGGCACACACAACAGCATCACCATTTTTTTAAAAATTACAGTTATGCTCAGTATGTCCATACCTTTGACAAAAATAGCAATTAAATACATGATACCTATCCCTAACATTATACCTGGCCCACTGCAAGCACACATCAACATGCCTGTGAATGAGCTCTCTTATTTCTGGGGTGCACCTTAGAATGAAATGACTAGTATTACCATGTGCAGGCTTAGTGAAAATCAATTCAATCTCGTCATGGACACCTTCAACTGACTGAAGATAGCTGTTCTTAGCAATTAAATATTCATCATCATCATCTTGACACTCTTCCATGGACACATTACAAATCATTATCTTGGGAGCAAACTTCTTAGTCATCCTAGTTTCGACATTCCTCAATACACTACTTATCTTATTAGCTGCCCTTTTCCCCTCTTGCTCGTTTGCAAAGTCCATCACAACATTACCTCATCCAGTAAACTTCGTGTTGATCACTGGTACATCTTTCAGGACTTTAACCAGCTCATTCTTTCTACTGACAGCATTATTATGTGAATCAAGTGACTTTACAATTAGCACACTCTTTTTCTTTTCTGCAGCAGCATATGTATCACTTTTCTGGCCTTTATCAAAGTGCAAATTAACCATAGTGATAATAATCTCCTCTTTCGTGTCAACCAGCACATTTTTCTTTTTATCCAACACAGCTTCAGCACCTGAATCCTCAACAGTGACTACATTTACAACTGTGCTGACTATTTCATCTTTAACTTCATGAATTTTCTGGTGTAAGCTCTCTGAATTGACCACTAACCTTGACATGCACTAACTAATCTCTGGCATTACTCCACCCTTCTCCAACTTTTCTGTAAGTGCACGGTTATCAAGCTTTAACTGCTGATTTCCCTCAGTCAGCTTGCTAATCACACTCTTCATGCTCTCAGACTCATTGTAGCAGTCCATCACCTTCTTCCTACATGGTTTACACATCCAATCCACCTTCTTTAGATCCCCATCCTGTAAACTATGAAGAAACAGACACTTCTTAGGCGACCATTTCTCACAGACATCACACGCTATCCAATTTGAGGAAAATTCTTGCCCCTTAATACACTGCTGACATTTAATAGGGCCCGCCATTCTGTACCCATATGCAGAATACAGTATTTCAGACACGACAGACTATGTAGAGTTGAGTAGGGTCATACTCTTAATGCACCACTGCACGAATGCACCAACCCTAGGTCTGAATGTACCAAAGGGAGGGTAAAGAGGGTTGTGACAGGTATGTGGGGCGTACAGAGGGTCATGGCAGGTGTGTGAAGGGCAGGGCCGTAGCAAGAAGAAGTGAGCCCCCCCCCAAAAAAAAAAAAAAAAAAACTTGTGGGGCTCTATACAGACAACCGAGTTTCGTTCCGAGCTGCCCCTTACCCGCCCTTTCTGTCCTCAAAAAACTTAACTCTAAGGAACTGGGGTGACTAACCAGGTGAGTGAACCCTCAACACAGCACAGCCCATTCTTAACCAACCCACGCCACAGCATGGCGTCACGCGGCATGCGGTCAGCACCCACCTTGAAAGTTATCTTTAATTTACCAACTGAATCGAAATGGATACCAATATATAAATACGTACGCCTCAAAGGTGTCCTTCTCCATGTTCTTGAGATCTGAGGTGGTCTGCATCACAAGTCTGATGAGGAAAGTCCACTCACTAGTCAGAGCAATGTCAGTAACACCCAACCTTAACAGAGTCTAGAGAGTAGGGGTGGGCAGGTACCGCTACCAGTACCGGTATTAACGGTACCAGCTAAACGGTACGGTACCAGTACCAGATTGTTCGGTACCGGTACCAGTTGCTCGGATTTATTTACTGGATTTATTGATAATTCTTCATGTCCGATTTTTTTTTTTTTTTTAGGTTGCTAATAAATATGGTTATTGTTATTAGACTGTGATCGAGTACATCCAAAATAACTATACATGCTATTTTTTTTATCGAAAAAATAAATATTCACTTCATTCAGAGAGAGAGAGAGAGAGAGAGAGAGAGAGAGAGATCACCATTCAGTGAGTGGATATCTCGGTGATATGGGTACTCGACTACTCGATCATAGTCTAATAACAATAAAAATTTATTAGCAACCTAAAAAAAAAAAAAGAATCGGACATGAAGAATTATCCAGTAACTCCAATAAATAAATAAGATAATAAAATAATGGAAACGGGAGCTGTGATGGAAACGGAAAGCAGGACAAAATGGTGGGAACTTGGGGAGACGGTAAGCGGGGCAGTGACTCAGCTTCTACACACAGGGCCCATACCACATGGAGGCGGGCGAGCGCCGAGTGTCACTAAGATCCAAACGGTACCGGTACTAGCGGCAATGCGCAGTGCCCAGTGATCATGACGCTTCCCGGCACTCAAGTGATCATGAGGCTTCGCGGTACCAGGTACCGGTACCGGGTACCGCGAGGAATCGATTCTTTGCGGTACCAGGTACCGGTACGGGTAAACGGCTGGAGTAACGGACAAGTCAAGGAGAAACTGGCCCTTCATACGACATAAAATTTAGTGTGTGGCGGGTAAAATTTGCGTCTTGAGCGCTGGACGAGGCCCTCAGTCATGAATTGTGTGGCGGGTAAAGGGGGGGCGTGGGGGGGGGGTTACGCAGTAGCACCTGATGGCTAGTTTTGCCTCGTGAGCGCTGGACGAGGCAAGCGGGTAATCAGCTGGGGTAGCTCGCTCGCACTTAATAATGGTTCGTTTTGCCTCGTGAGTGGTGGACGAGGGAAGCGGGTAATCGGGGGAGGTAGGTCGCTCTCCCATAATAATGGTTCGCTTTGCCTTTTGAGCGCTGGCCGAGGCAGTAACTGACGGGTAAACGGTGGGAGTAACGGACTCAGGCCTCGCAAGCGCTGGCCGAGGCCAACAGGTAATCGGCGGGGGGAGATCGCTCGCCCTTAATGGTTGGATTTGCCTCTTGAGCGCTGGCCGAGGCAGTCACCGACTGGTAAACGGCGGGAGTAACGGACTCAGGCCTCTGTTATAGTAGGATATCAATGTATTATTATTATTTAATATCACCACGAATTAGGCATACAATTGTCAATGGAAAAAACCCACGACAGATAGATCACGCCACCTTATAGGAATGTCGTCCGTCAGTGTTTACCGTCTCAGTTTTGTATACTTCGCACTCCGATGGTGCGTGGAGGTCACCTTGACATACGTGACCAATTGTAACAATTATTTTCCAACCTGTAACTCGCGACTCCTTCACGAGAGTCCGACTGACACACAACGACAGTCGCTCTCGCTCCGTCGCTTCTTGTACATAAAGGCTACGAATATAATTCGACTTAAGGAAGCTGAAGTCTTAATCAACACCCTTTAAACGCCCCCCGACAAGCCCGTTACATTTGGTTGGCAGCGGTCACCCCGCGCCTGTGCCTTCGCTACCTCGTTCTCCTCCAAGCCACGAGAACTCACCAACAAACTCCGGGGACAGGCGTACAAGGGAAGAAGGAGTCAACGCACCTGCCGTCCGCGGCACCGCACCTGCCGTCCGCGGCAACGCACAAGGCGCCAGCTACAAGCATCTCACAAGTCGCCACCTACGTGCAACTCACAAGGCGCCAGCTACAAGCATCTCACAAGTCGCCACCTACGTGCAACTCACAAGGCGCCAGCTACAAGCATCTCACAAGTCGCCACCTACGTGCAACTCACAAGGCGCCAGCTACAAGCATCTCACAAGTCGCCACCTACGTACAACTCACAAGGCGCCAGCTACAAGCATCTCACAAGTCGCCACCTACGTGCAACTCACAAGGCGCCATCTACAAGCCTCGAGCACACCAGCTATAAGCAACTCTACAGGCGTCCAGCCTACAAGCCTCGAGCACACCAGCTACAAGCAACTCTACAGGCGTCCAGCCTACAAGCCTCGAGCACACCTGCTACAAGCAACTCTACAGGCGTCCAGCCTACAAGCCTCGAGCACACCAGCTACAAGCAACTCTACAGGCGTCCAGCCTACAAGCCTCGAGCACACCAGCTACAAGCCTACAGGCTCTACAGCCTCCAAACCTCGAGCACACCAGCTACATGCAACTCTACAGGCGTCCAGCCTACAAGCCTCGAGCACACCAGCTTCAAGCAACTCTACAGGCGTCAAGCCTACAAGCCCCGAGCACACCCACAGGCCTACGCAGCCGATAGCGAGGGCCACAATCTACAAGCCGCTCCCCCGCTTCAAGCCAGCACTGCTACGTACCCTGCAAGCCGCTCCACGATACGGCAGAGGTATTCACACCTGCAACGAGGAGGCACGCACCGCTGACCTTGGGACACCCCGCATGCCCCTCGCTCCACAGCTGGCGGCACCACCGCCGCTGCCGGGAGCATCGGCCCAAACCTCTTCCGGCAAACAGTCAGCAAGGGTACCCGCGGCCATCTCCCGGTGACTGCAAGCTGTTCCCACTACCGTTTCTTGCAAGGCGTCTTCTCAAGAGGTTACACACCCAAGTCGTCTTATCTGCCACCGCCGCCCATCTCTTACTATAACAAGGACGACGCGGCCATCATTCGTCTGGCGGCAGTGTACCGGCTCCCAGCTGCCGCAACCGCGGCCGCTCAAATTGCTGGGTCAGCAGTTTTTCAACCGCCATTGCGAGTCCTCCGATGTCAGCCCATCCCTCACCTCTCACCGCCGCTGTGGCCGCGGCCGAGGTTTCCTGACGCGCCTGCAACGACTGCACGTAACCCAGGGCATCACAAGCCGTCGCCCTCTCCACTACATCAGCTGACTAATCTTGGTATTTGTGGATATTCCCTTCTTGTCCAAATATGCCGACTCGGCTTATTTTCATTATTGTCCGTGCAGGGGCACGATTTTTTTTATTTCTGTGTTCCTAACGCTGTTAATCAGTCATAATTGTGGGAGTAACGTTCATTCGCATACGATATTGATTCTTTCTTATTGTTTGCTAGCGAGTCTATTGAGTATAGTGTGATTTCCCTGATCAAAGTTAATCTTCATCAGTGTGCCCTGCCTCCGTTTTCTTTTCACCGCTCGAGAGAAAACGTGAGCATCAATGGTATACTCACTTAACATACCACTTGTTTATATAGTTATTCTTTCTATATATACCCATATCATTAGGGCATTCCATTATAACCTTAACTTCTATTACGTCTAAACAGGCACCTTGCTAGCCATTCTTTCTTGCCTTTTTAGGGTTTCAACGCAAACTATTCATTCATACACGTTCCGTTTATTGGTTCATATTTACAGCTATCAACATATGCTCCTATTTTGTAAATGATTTACACCATAGTATGACCAAAGACACTCGCTAAACTCGGCGACACCTTTCAACAGTTGGCTCGTCCTTCAAGTGAAGAGGGACTGGAACACGATACCACAACCGGTGAATTTACTAAGGTAATCTTATGTTCAGGCACTCATTATTTATCAATTACAGGCCGCAGAATTCGTTCACCCCCGGGTTCGTCTGCATACTTACAACCCACTCAAGGTTCAAGGACACCCTCACCAGCATCCCCTCGCACCAGCCGCAGTATTACAGGCTCAAAGTAAGGTCTCTCTCACCTGTAGTTTTTGCAAGCAATCAGGACATTCTGAACATTCTTGTTTCGCGAAACGTAGGGAATCAACACATTCAAGACGGGGCTCAGATAGGAGGTCAGGAGGTTACAGGGGCGCGCATCATTCATCACACAGGAACCCTAGGCCAAACCATCAGCGGAAGGCTGCCTTTTGCCATATCCACGGGAATTGTTTTCATGATTCAGGCAGTTGTTCTGCAATACAAAAGGCCAAGGAGGAACAGAAGTACAAGTCCTCAGCGGACAGTAAACCACACTCCTCTTCTCAGAATAAAAAGACATGACTTCGTGACAGCCCCGGGGCGTACATCCAAGTGTCCCTTAAGGAAAATACTAATTGGGAGCAACTTGACTCCGTCATTGCCGCCTTGGGACGGACAAGCATAATTGCCCTCCCTTGCAAGGTGGGCAAAATTTCACTCACCCTAGCGGTTGACACAGGTGCCACAGTCAACGTCATCTCCGACTCCGCTTACAGGTCTCTGACACGACAGGCGAGTGGGGAAATTTGGCCGCTCCAAGAGAACGACCTGAATGTGGTAGGCGTGACGGGCACCACTTTGGGAATCCTTGGGCGAGTACTAGGGTTTCCTTCCCGGGATCCCGTGATCCCGGGATCCCGGGATCCCGGCCATAAATGGGCTTTTTTTTCCTTCCCGGGAAATTTACGAAATCCCGGGAAATCCCGGGATACTTTTTTTTTTTTCTCTCTTATGTCGGCTACAAAATACGAAAATGTATGAGAGAGAGAGAGAGAGAGAGAGAGAGAGAGAGAGAGAGAGAGAGAGAGAGAGAGAGAGAGAGAGAGAGAGAGAGAGAGAGAGAGAGAGAGAGAGAGAGAGAGAGAGAGAGAGAGATGCCTGGGTTAGGACTTGGGAGCGAGACAGCGATGGGCTAAATCAGCTGTACGAGAACAGTACGTGTCGGACTGTCGGCCCGACACGTACTGTTCTCGTACACTTCTGGCAGTGAGTGAGCTTAGTCTATTCTGTTCCATCCCTGTGTAAAGGTGTGTACTGTGTAACGTGTGTTAATTTTGTAATGTGAAAGGAGTTGGTGTGGCCTGCTTCATGCTAATTGCTATCATAATAATTTCTTTGTTCTAACCATAATTCTACTTCGGTGGCTGAGCCAGTAAATAAATAATAGTGTAAAAACAAAACAAAACAAAAAATAAGTCGCCTATTCGTTATATCTGTCTTTTTTTTATACTCTAACTGAGGTTCACTTACGAATTATAATAGAGCACATTATCTGCTACGGGAAATCCCGGGATCCCGGGAAAAGTCTGGATTTTTCCCGGAATCCCGGGATGCCATAAAATCCCGAAAACAGGAAACCGCCGAGTACCACTAACAGTCAGCTTACATGAAAAAGTATGTCCCTTTCGAGATTTCTTTTATGTCTCTAGCAGGTTTGCTTTACCTGTGGATGGGATCTTAGGATTAAACGCCATGAAAGACCTGCACATAACCATAAACCCTGAAAACAACGCGATCGTGTATCAAGGCCGACGCATACAGGGGATGGTCAATTCATCGCCTCTGTCAACTGTAATCTCACCCTCAGAGGTGGAAAATGACCAACCCACCACAGACTCAGGGACTGCCACCGCCCAAGTGTCACCTCTTACGGTCAAACCACACGAAACCATTGCAGACTTGTGGCGGACAGTAACGGCAGTCGTAGAAGGTCCTCATATAGTTCCGGATCGTGCTGCAAAACTTGTTAAAATCCGTTTGCCTAACGCCCCTCCGGCGGGCAGTGATGTGTGTATCGACGGAGTTCCTCACGTACACCGCGTGACGGTGGAGGTAACTCTTGCAACAGTCAAGGAGGGAGGTTTTGCAGAGGCATTGGTAATAAACACGTCTGGATCCCCTGTATCCTTAACACACGGTGTTCGATTATGCCAGTGTCTAGTGTATGGGAGAAATGTCGCCCCGGAACCAGCTGAATACCCTTCAGCCCAAGTCTCAGGCATAACCTCGGCGTGTCAGGCTTCTCCCGAACAAGACACAGCTAATTTAGAGGCATTCTTAAAAGTTGCACACTATTCCGAAATTAAGCCAACCTTAGTCCAGCTTCTGGAACATTATCGGGGGGCGCTTGCTCTACCAGGCGAGCCGCTTGGAGTTACGCAGTGTGCTGAACACCACATTAAGTTAAAACCCAATACAAATCCTGTATATATCAATGCGTACAAGCTCCCCCAGAGTCAGAGGGAGGTGGTGCAACAACTTATCTCTGAAATGTTAGAACAAGGTGTCATCAAAGAATCGAATTCCCCGTGGAATTCACCCTTGTTCCTGGTTCCGAAGAAAGACGGCTCTTATCGTCCTGTGATTGATTTCCGGCGTGTGAACACCGCGACCGTCGATGATCATTTTCCGCTTCCCGTTCTTCGAGATCTTCTGATGTGTCTCGGTAGAGGAAATAAAGTCTTTACGAGTCTTGATCTGGTCAGTGGCTACTGGCAACTGCCCATGGCCCCCGAGTCACGTGAAATAACGGCTTTCAGCACGCCTCATGGCCACTATGAGTGGACGAGGATGCCGTTCGGGCTCAAAGGAGCTCCCTTGACCTTCCAAAGGATAATGAACAGTGTTTTTGGTGACTTGCTGGGCAACTCTGTCTATTTGTATTTAGACGACATCATCATAGCAAGTAAAGACGTGCATGCACACATGGAAACACTAAAAGCAGTCCTACACAGACTTCAAGAAGTCGGATTAAAGCTCAAAATCACCAAATGGGAATTTTTAAAGCCTCGGATCAAGTTCTTGGGGCATGTCGTGGACGAATTCGGCATCCACACAGTGGACGACAAAATAAAGGCTATTGCCGAGTTCCCTCAGCCAACGTCTGCGGACAAGGTACGGTCTTTCTTGGGTGTCGCAGGTTATTACAGGCCTTTCATTAAGGACTTCGCAGCACGCGCGAGTCCCCTAACCCATCTTTTAAAGAAAGACGTACCATTTCAGTGGCTCCCAGCTCAACAAACGAGTTTTGAGGATTTAATGTTAGCTCTTACACAGGCTCCGGTCCTTGTCTTTCCGGATTTCAAGGACCCCTTTCAGCTTTGTACCGACGCTTCGGCTAGTGGAGTAGGAGCCGCGCTGATGCAAACAGATAAGTCCGGCAAAAAGCATGTGATAGCGTTCGCCAGTCGAGTACGTACAGCTCCGGAAAAGAACTATTCTGTTACCCACCTAGAGGCTCTTGCCATTGTGTAGGCTCTGAAGCATTTTCGTGACATAGTGTTGGGGTACAAAATTGTGGTGTATACGGACCACGCGGCCATAACTGATCTTTTCAAGGGAAAAAACCTACACGGTCGTCTGGCAAGATGGTTCTTAACGATCCAAGCATATAATCCGGAGATAAAATACATCACCGGGAAAACAAATGTGGTCGCAGATGCCTTATCTCGGAATATTCCGATAGGCGCGATTACCACCCCAGAGGTCATCCACAACTTCACTTCACCTGAGCTACACACTGCTCAGCGTGACCACCCTGTGTGGAAGAGGTTAATTTACGCCCTCGAGTCGGGAGACGAATCAAACCTTCCTGAATTGCCAGTTCCCTTTTCACAATTCTTCCTATCAGAGGACAACCTCCTTTGTAGGTCATGGCCAACCAAACCGGTACCTATAGGCCAACTGGTCATCCCAGACAAATACGTCCCCGTGACGCTTAAGCTGGTCCATAACACACCCATTGCGGGTCACCCAGGAAGAGACAAGACGCTATCTGTCACCAGACGAAAATTCTACTGGCCCACATTACGGGTTGATGTAGTAAAACATGTCGCACATTGCGTCGTTTGTGGTAAGCACAAGGGGTCCGTCAAAGGGCCAGCACCTATGTTGCAATACCCAGTACCAGAGGCGCCATGGGATGTTGTTAATATAGACTTATTACAGCTCCCCCAGAGCCAACATGGCTCGCGCTACTTATTGGTGTGCGTCGACCAGTTCTCTAGGTTTCTAGTTCTAGCGCCTCTCAAGGACAAGACAGCCACACGCGTGGCCCATGCCCTCGTGACTCACGTGTTGTGTCCACATTCGTCTCCTCGAATTCTCTTGAGTGACAATGGCACCGAGTTTAGAAACTCAGTATTGAGCGAAATATGCGCTCAGTTTAACATCACGCAATCCTTCATCACCGCTTACCACCCGGCTGCTAATGGGTTGGCGGAGAGGGCTAATAGTAAAATCTTACAGGTCCTCAGGCCTATCGTGAACGATCTCCACGATAACTGGGAGGATTGGCTATCGCATATAGCCGCTTCCATAAATACGTCGGTAAACGACTCTACGGGGAAGTCTCCCTACTACATCTTATATGGGGTGGAGAAACGTCTTCCGTACGACTTCCTTACAACCCCACAACAACCTCTCTACAACATTGATAGGTACGCACAACAGCAGATGCATATGTTTTCCAAGATACACTCAGAAGTTAGGTGTACGTTAAAAGCTACGAAGGTTGAAATGATGTCAAAACAACACAAACAGGCCGTCCCGGTGAATTTGAAAGAGGGTGACACAGTCATGATTAAGCAAGCGGAAAGGAGTTCGAAACTGGGGGCTAAATTTGTGGGTCCTTAACGAGTTGTTCGGAATGTCAGGGGAAATCGGTTCGAGGTTCTCGAATCGAATAGTGGGGTCAGTCTAGAAGTTCACAGTGATCGTCTGAAAGTAATTCCCTCACCTTTGGCCCTTGATATTGGTACTTCCCCCTCAGAGTCAAATGTTCAACAAGATAATCCCTACACCCATAGCTATAACTTGAGACCACGGGTTTAAATACTTCATTCCCACCACTTTCAGATCATGATGTTGCGTTTTCTGACCATCTTGTTGTCCCTCGGCTCCCTGTTTGCAACAACACCCATCCACCTGAAGCCTGGTGCCCTCACGGCACACATAGGAGAGGTCTTCCTCATAGAAGATGTGCTCCTCGTAAAATATCCATATACTTCCTTGACCAACACCACGGACACAATCAGGATAGTCTCAGAAAAACTACTCGGCATGGCAGACGCCATACGGGCTACCAAGACTAGGGAATCAAAGGCACCTTCTAGTACCAACTCTCTGACTCTTTTTCAACTACTGGAGGATAGGATTCTGTTCTTACGGGGAAAAGTTGATGAGGTAAACATGGATTATAGTTTTCACTCAGTTCACTCTCGGGTAAAGAGGGGGTTGCTCAACATCGTTGGGTCCGCCTCAAAGTTCCTTTTCGGTACGGCTACCGACGAGGACGTTCGCGATTTGCGGGACCACTACGCTCATGTACTTTCCTTTGCTGCTCGAAAGGGTGATCAACGCCAATTGTAGAAAACTTGCGCAATTGCATACTAACATTGAGGAACTGCTAGAGCAGACAAATAAGATGGTAGAGGTTATCAACATACTAGTTGTCAAACAGATCGACCAGGTGAATCAGTTTCTCCTCCTAGATCAGGCCTTGCATGTATTGGAAAAAGTCATTAGCTCCGTCGCAACGGCAAATCAGCAGGTTATTAGCAACGTGGTTGATGCAGCGCACGGTAGAGTCACACCTGCCTTGTTCCCTCTACACGATTTGAGAACGACTGTCCAGATCGGGTATCAAAATTATAGCCTAACACCCTTATTCACCCCGGACACGAGTCAATATTTTTACCCCTTGATTGAGTCCAGCCTCACCCCTGATGCCATATTCATTCATGTTCCATTTCAGACGGCGGACGTGTTTGAGGCACACGAAATTGTCCCGTTCCCTCTTTCAGCAAGGGACAGTGTGTTATCCCTGGACACGTCCCCGTCTCTTGTTCTAATCGCGAAGGATTTCGCTCTGTATTCAACGGGTAGCTACTCACTCTTGCAGTATTGCAAGGAGACGGTCTTCGGGCGATTATATTGTTCTGCGTCTCTCTTTGCCTTCCTACCAGTTCGGGGGGGGGGGGGGGGGTGCGAGATCGCCCTCACCCGCGTGAACGCGTCTGACGCTCTTTCCCTGTGCCCTTACAAGCAGCTAACACCAACGCCTGTTTTCCATAAGAACTTTCAGGGTCTGCATTATTTTTATTTCCCTCAGTCATTCTATGTATCGGTCATCTGCCCGGAGGGTACCACTTATCAACGGGTTACTGGTCACTATGCCATAGCGGAAGCATGCTATATCCGCTCCACTAACATAACTACGTACCCGTCCCTGATCCGTCTGGTTTTCACGGCCAATATTTCCCATCGAGTGTTTCCTCTACGGTCTCTCGATGACATTCACTTCTCCAGCATCTCGTATGTGACTAATTCCCTTAATTCATTGTCTTTCACAAACAAAACAGAGTTTGCGGAAACCCTGGAGGAAACGCTGCCTGATTATTTGCATCTCCCCTACCTGTACCCTGGATTTTTTGTACCAATGTTTCTGATGTTCGTCAGTCTCGTCGTCATGTGCTACCTTATTAGGAGAAACTCTGTCCTGCACGATTATTTGGTTGTGCAGACACGGCGACTGGATGCAGGGAGGCCACTGGCAAGGTGGTTTTTCCTTTTCTCAGACAAGTCAGGGGACGGAAACCTGGCTGCTCCTATACTTACCATTGTACTGTGTTTCACTACTGTATTTTTTTTTAGGAGCTAGATCACCGTTTCATTGTCTGTAACTATGCCAGTTGATGGTTTCTTATACATGTGTCCTTATATTTATCTTTTGAGAGGTTTCTTATGTTTCATGTCACACACGTTGTGGTTTCCCTCTCCCTATTTATATTATAACTCCACATCTGTTCTTACATAGCCAGTGTTTTAATGTAATTGTGTCATAGGCAGTCTGCTTGACAAACTCCCACTATGTATGTTCATGGTAACTAGACTGCTATTTCGATTTTTATATATCGCGAGGTCGCGATCACTGGTAGGTGACCGAGCAGTGTTATAGTAGGATATCAATGTATTATTATTATTTAATATCACCACGAATTAGGCATACAATTGTCAATGGAAAAACCCACGACAGATAGATCACGCCACCTTATAGGAATGTCGTCCGTCAGTGTTTACCGTCTCAGTTTTGTATACTTCGCACTCCGATGGTGCGTGGAGGTCACCTTGACATACGTGACCAATTGTAACAATTATTTTCCAACCTGTAACTCGCGACTCCTTCACGAGAGTCCGACTGACACACAACGACAGTCGCTCTCGCTCCGTCGCTTCTTGTACATAAAGGCTACGAATATAATTCGCCTTAAGGAAGCTGAAGTCTTAATCAACACCCTTTAAACGCCCCCCGACAAGCCCGTTACACCTCGCGAGCGAAGGCCGAGGCCAGCGGGTATTCGGTGGGGCTAGATCACTCGCCCTTAATGATTCGCTTAGCCTCCTGAGTGCTGACCGAGGCAGTCACCGACTGCTCGAGTGACGGTTAAACGGCTGGAGTAACGGACAAGTCAAGGAGACACTAACCCTTCATAAGACATACAATTTGGTGTGTGGCGGGTAAACTTTGCGACTTGAGGCCAGCACGTGATGGCTCGTTTTGCCTCGTGAGCGCTGGACGAGGCAAGCGTGTAATCAGCGGGGGTAGCTCGCTCGCACTTAATAATGGTTCGTTTTGCCTTGTGAGCGCTGAACGATGGAAGCGGGTAATTAGCGGGGGTAGCTCGCTCGCACTTAACCCTGGAACACTGAACGTGGGTATAGATTACCCGGGGTAGGTGACGTCATTCGTGTTCCACCCTCTTCCCCACAAGCCAGCGCGCTGGGACTCCGTATAGCTTCATTCTACCCTATGGGTTTATAGGGGGAAGTCGCGTCGCTCCACTCCTCTGCCTGGATTTTGCGCTACAGACGTACCGTTTACCCACGTTCAGTGATAAGTGTATATAGAAAAACAAATAGGTGGCCATTGTGTGTTTTCTTTGGGATGGTCAGTGCAAGTGTCATTAACTCCTGGATTATATACAAGGCAAATAATCCAACAATAGGACGCAAGGAATTGCACAGGAGAAAATTCATGCGTGGACTGGCCCTGCAACTAATCAAGCCCTCAGCGCGGGAACGGATGAACAACCCGTCTCAGCATCGCCAGGTGAAGCTGGCCATAAGACAGGTGTGCTCCCTCAACCTCCCCTCTGGCACAGCTGCAGGTGCTGGAGCATCGGCAGCCGAGATGAGGAACCCTATGGTCCGTTGCACGAAGTGTGACTCCAAGGCAGACAAGAAGACACGTTTCAGGTGTCACAGCTGCCGCCAACCTGTCTGCCCGAGCCACTACTTCCCCTACTGCTGTGATTGCCTCTAAGGCTGAGGTAGGTAATAAATATAAAACTAAGATTTTGAGTGCGGATGTGTGATAAAGTGTTTATGTTATGTAAAAAAAAAAAAATATAATAAGCCATTTCAATAAGTACTTCAAAAAAGTGGGAAGTTTCAACATCAATGACAGGAGGTTGCAAGGGATAGGCACCAGTGGAGATGCTTGGTGTGGGCGATCATCAGGCTAAGCCTTTATTGTATCTTAGTAGCCTTTTATACACAGTTTCAATGGGTTTTATAAGCAAAAAGCACATTATATTCCACAATTTGTCATTTCTGGTGCACTAAAAAAAGGGTGTTTTTCCTACTCTCTTCCCTACAGTTCCCGCATCGCCTGTGCATTGATGACCCCCTGGGATGAGAGCCTGACATCCTTGGAAGCGTGTGGGAGCATCTGAGCGATTTTTATGGGAGGGTTTCTTTTTGCTTATTTTTTTGGCAAAAACATTCAAAATTTTTCACTTCTTTACATTCCTTTCTTTTTGCTTTTTAATTTAAGTTTCTTAAAGTAAGTTTTCTAATTTAATAGTTTCATTACTAAGTAAGAGGATTATATTTAGTGTGTACGGGATAGGATTAATAAATTTGTATATTTACTATTTTTCTTTAATTTTCCAAAATCGGGTATAAACTACCCACGTTCATTGGCCGTGTAACAGGGAAACAGGTTCAGTGTTCCAGGGTTAATAATGGTTCGCTTTGCCTCTTGAGCGCTTGCCGAGGCAGTAACTGACGGGTAAATGGCGGGAGTAACGGACTCAGGCCTCGCGACCGCTGGCCGAGGCCAGCGGGTAATCGGCGGGGGTAGGTCGCTAGCCCTTAATGGTTCGCTTAGCCTCCTGAGTGCTGACCGAGGCAGTCACCGACTGCTCGAGTGACGGTTAAACGGCTGGAGTAACGGACAAGTCAAGGAAACACTGGCCCTTTAAACGACATACAATTTGGTGTGTGGCGGGTAAACTTTGCGACTTGAGCGCTGGAGGAGGCCCTCAGTCATGAATCGTATGGCGGGTAAACGGGGGGGGGGTTACGCACTAGCACCTGATGGCTAGTTTTTCCTCATGAGCGCTGGACGAGGCAAGCGGATAATCAGCGGGGGTAGCTCGCTCGCACTTAATAATCTTTTGTTTTGCCTCGTGAGTGCTGGACGAGGGAAGCGGGTAATTGGCGGAGGTAGGTCGCTCTCCCTTAATAATGGTTCGCTTTGCCTTTTGAGCGTTGGCGGAGGCAGTAACTGACGGGTAAACGGTGAGAGTAACGGTCTCAGGCCTCGCAAGCGCTGGCTGAGGCCAACGGGTAATCGGCGGGGGTAGGTCGCTCGCCCTTAATGGTTCGCTTTGCCTCTTGAGCGCTGGCCGAGGCTGTAACTGACGGGTAAACAGCGGAAGTATCGGACTCAGGTCTCGCGAGCGCTGGCCGAGGCAGGAACTGACGGGTAAACAGCGGAAGTATCGGACTTAGGCCTCGCGAGCGCTGGTCGAGACCAGTAGGTAATTGGCGGGGATAGGTCGCTCGCCCTTAATGGTTCGCTTTGCCTCCTGAGCGCTGGCCGAGTCAGTCACCGACTGCTTGAGTGACGGGTAAACGGCTTAATGGTTCGTTTTGCCTCGTGAGTGCTGGAAGAGGCAAGCGGGTAATCGGCGGAGGTAGGTCGCTCTCCCTTAATAATGGTTCGCTTTGCCTTTTGAGCGCTGGCGGAGGCAGTAACTGACGGGTAAACGGTGAGAGTAACGGTCTCAGGCCTCGCAAGCGCTGGCCGAGGCCAACGGGTAATCGGCGGGGGTAGGTCGCTCGCCCTTAATGGTTCGCTTTGCCTCTTGAGTGCTGGCCGAGGCTGTAACTGACGGGTAAACGGCGGGAGTAACGGACTCAGGTCTCGCGAGCACTGGCCGAGTCCAGCGGGTAATCGGCGGGGATAGGTCGCTCGCCCTTAATGGTTCGCTTTGTCTCTCGAGCGCTGGCCGAGGCAGTCACTGACGGGTAAACGGCGTGAGTAACGGATTCAGGACCCGCGAGCGTTGGCCGAGGTGAGCGGGTAATCGGCGTGGGTAGGTTGCTCGCCCTTAATGGTTCGCTTTGCCTCTTGAGCGCTGGCCGAGGCATTCACTGACGGGTAAACGGCGGGAGTAACGGACCCAGGCGTCGCGAGCGCTCGGCGGTAGGTTGCTCCCCCTTAATCGTTCGCTTTGCCTCTTGAGCGCTGGCCGAGGCAGTCACTGACGGGTAAACGGCGGGAGTAACGGACTCAGGCCTCGCGAGCGTTGGCCGATGCCAGCGGGTAATCGGCGGGGGTAGGTCGCTAGCCCTTAATGGTTCCCTTTGCCTCTTGAGCGCTGGCCGAGGCAGTCACTGACGGGTAAACGGCGTGAGTAACGGATTCAGGCCTCGCGAGCGCTGGGTAATCGACGGGGGTAGGTCGCTCGCCCTTAATGGTTCCTTTTGCGTCTTGAGCGCTGGACGAGGCCCTCAGTCATTCACTGACGGGTAAACGGCGGGAGTAACGGACCCAGGCGTCGCGAGCGCTCGGCGGTAGGTTGCTCCCCCTTAATCGTTCGCTTTGCCTCTTGAGCGCTGGCCGAGGCAGTCACTGACGGGTAAACGGCGGGAGTAACGGACTCAGGCCTCGCAAGCGCTGGCCGAGGCCAACGGGTAATAGGCGGGGGTAGGTCGCTCGCTCTTAATGGTTCGCTTTGCCTCTTGAGCGCTGGCCGAGACAGCAACTGACGGATAAACGGCGGGAGTAACGGACTCAGGCCTCGCGAGCGCTGGTCGAGGCCAGCGGGTAATCGGCGGGGGTAGGTCGCTCGCCTTTAATGGTTTGATTTACCTCTTGTGCGCTGGCCGAGGCAGTCACTGACGGTTAAACGGCGGGAGTAACGGACTCAGGCTTCACTAGCGCTGGACGATGCCAGCGGGAAATCGGCGGGGGTAGGTCGCTCGCCCTTAATGGTTCCCTTTGCCTCTTGAGCACTGGCCGAGGCAGTCACTGACGGGTAAACGGCGTGAGTAACGGATTCAGGCCTCGCGAGCGCTGGCCGAGACCAGCGGGTAATCGGGGGAGCGTAGGTCGCTCGCCCTTAATGGCTCGCTTTGCCTCCTGAGCGCTGGCCGAGGCAGTCACCGACTGCTCGAGAAACGGGTAAACGGCTGGAGTAACGGACAAGTCAAGGAGACACTGGCCCTTCATACGACATACAATTTGGTGTGTGTCTTCAGCGCTGGACGAGGCCCTCAGTCATGAATCGTGTGGGTGGGGGACGTGTAATCGGCGGAGGTAGGTCGCTCTCCCTTAATAATGATGGTTCCCTTTGCCTCTTGAGCGCTGGCCGAGGCAGGAACTGACGGGTAAACAGCGGAAGTATCGGACTCAGGCCTCGCGAGCGCTGGCCGAGGCAGGAACTGACGGGTAAACAGCGGAAGTATCGGACTCAGGCCTCGCGAGCGCTGGCCGAGACCAGTAGGTAATTGGCGGGGATAGGTCGCTCGCCCTTAATGGTTCGCTTTGCCTCCTGAGCGCTGGCCGAGGCAGTCACCGACTGCTTGAGTGACGGGTAAACGGGTGGAGTAACGGACAAGTCATGGAGACACTGGCCCTTCATACGACATACAATTTGGTGTGTCGCGGGTAAACTTTGCGTCTTGAACGCTGGACGAGGCCCTCAGTCATGAATCGTGTGGCGGTAAACGGGGGGGGAGAGGGGGGTGGGGTTACGCGCCAGGACCTGATGGCTCGTTTTGCCTTGTGAGCGCTGGACGATGGAAGCGGTTAATTAGCGAGGGTAGCTCGCTGGCACTTAATAATGGTTCGTTTTGCCTCGTGAGTGCTGGACAAGGTAAGCGGGTAATCGGCGGATGTAGGTTGATCTCTCTTAAGATTGTTTCGCTTCGCCTCTTGAGCGATTCCCGAGACAGTAACTGACGGGTAAACGGCGGGAGTAACGGACTCAGGCCTCGAGAGCGCTGGCCGAGGCCAGCGGGGAATCGGCGGGGGTAGGTCCCTCGCCCTTAATGGTTCGCTTTGCCTCTTGAGCGCTGGCCGAGGCAGTCACTGACGGGTAAACGGCAGGAGTAACGGACTCAGGCATCGCGAGCACTGGCCGAGGCCAGCGAGTAATCGGCGGGGATAGGTCGCTCGCCCTTAATGGGTCGCTTTGTCTCTTGTGCGCTGGCCGAGGCAGTCACTGACGGGTAAACGGCGGGAGTAACGGATTCAGGCCTCGCGAGCTCTGGCCGAGGTGAGCGGGTAATCGGCGGGGGTAGGTCGCTCGCCCTTAATGGTTCGCTTTGCCTCTTGATCGCTGGCCGAGGCATTCACTGACGGGTAAACGGCGGGAGTAACGGACCCAGGCGTCGCGAGCGCTGGCCGAGGCCAGCGGGTAATCGGCGGGGGTAGGTTGCTCGCCCTTAATCGTTCGCTTTGCCTCTTGAGCGCTGGCCGAGGCAGTCACTGACGGGTAAACGGCGGGAGTAACGGATTCAGGCCTCGCGAGCGCTGGCCGAGGCCAGCGGGTAATCGGCGGGGGTAGGTTGCTCGTCTTTAATGGTTCGCTTTGCCTCTTGAGCGCTGGCCGAAACAGTCATTGACGGGTAAACGGCGTGTGTAACGGATTCAGGCCTTGTGAGCGCTCGCCGAGGCCAGCGGGTAATCGGCGGGGGTAGGTCGCTCGCCCTTAATGGTTCGCTTTGCCTCTTGAGCGCTGGCCGAGGCAGCTACTGACGGGTAAACGGCGGGATTAACGGACTCAGGCCTCGCGAGCGCTGGAATCGGCGGGGGTAAGTCGCTCGCTCTTAATGGTTCGCTTTACCTCTTGAGCGCTGACCGAGGCAGTCACTGACGGGTAAACGGCAGGAGTAACGGACTCATGCCTCGCGAGCGCTGGCCGAGGCCAGCTGGTCTCCGCCAGCGGGTAATTGGCGGGGGTAGGTCGCTCGCCCTTAATGGTTCACTTTGCTTTCTGAGCGCTGGCCGAGGCAGTCACCGACTGCTTGAGTGACGGGTAAACGACTGGAGTAACGGACAAGTCAAGGAGACATTGGCCCTTCATACGACATATAATTTGGTGTGTGGCGGGTAAACTTTGCGTCTTGAGGGCCGGACGAGGCCCTCAGTCATGAATCGTGTGGCGGGTAAATGGGGGGGGGGGGTACGCTGCAGCACCTGATGGCTCGTTTTGCCTTGCGAGCGCTGGACGAGGCAAGCGGGTAATCGGCGGGGGAAGGTCGCTCGCCCTTAATGGTTTGCTGTGTCTCTTTAGCGCTGGCCGATGCAGTCACTGACGGGTAAACGGCGTGAGTAATGGATTTAGGCCTCGCGAGCGCTGGCCGAGGCCAGCGGGAAATCGGCGGGAGTAGGACGCTCGCTTTGCCTCTTGAGTGCTGGCCGAGGCAGTCACCGACTGCTCAACAGACGGGTAAACGGCTGGAGTAACGGACAAGTGAAGGAGACTATGGCCCTTCATACGTCATATAATTTGGTGTGTGGCGGGTAAACTTTGCGTTTTGAGCACTGGACGAGGGCCTCAATCATGAATCGTGTGGCGGGTAAACGGTGGGGTGGAGGGGGGGTGGTAACGCGCCAGCACCCGATAGCACCTTAATGGTTCGCTTTGCCTCTTGAGCGCTGGCCGAGGCAGTAACTGATGGGTAAACGGCGGGAGTAACGGTCTCAGGCCTCGCGAGCGCTGGTCAAGGCCAGCGGGTAATCGGCTGGGTTAGATCGCTCGCCCTTAATGGTTTGCTTTATCTCTTGTGCGCTGGCCGAGGCAGTCACTGACGGGTAAACGGCGGGAGTAACGGACTCAGGCCTCGCGAGCGCTGGCCGATGCCAGCGGGTAATCGGCGGGGGTAGGTCGCTCGCCCTTAATGGTTCCCTTTGCCTCTTGAGCGCTTGCCGAGGCAGTCACTGACGGGTAAACAGCGTGAGTAACGGACTCAGGCCTCGCGAGCGCTGGGTAATCGGCGGGGGTAGGTCGCTCGCTCTTAATGGTTCCTTTTGCGTCTTGAGCGCTGGACGAGGCCCTCAGTCATGAATCGTATGGCGGGTAATTGGGGGTTGGGGGGGTGGGGGGGGGTGGGGGGTTGCTCGCAAGCACCTGATGGCTCGTTTTGCCTCGTGAGTGCTGGACGAAGCAAGCGAGTAATCAGCGGGGGTAGCTGGCTCGCACTTAATGGTTCGTTTTGCCTCTTGAGCGCTTGCCGAGGCAGTCACTGACGGGTAAACTGCGTGAGTAACGGATTCAGGCCTCGCGAGCGCTGGGTAATCGGCGGGTGTAGGTCGCTCGCTCTTAATGGTTCCTTTTGCGTCTTGAGCGCTGGACGAGGCCCTCAGTCATGAATCGTATGGCGGGGAATTGGGGGGTGGGGGGGTGGGGGTGGGGGGTTGCTCGCAAGCACCTGATGGCTCGCTTTGCCTTTTGAGCGCTGGCCGAGGCAGTAACTGACGGGTAAACGGCGTGAGTAACGGATTCAGGCCTCGCGAGCGCTGGCCGAGGCCAGCGGGCAATCGGAGGGGCGTAGGTTGCTCGCCCTTAATGGCTCGCTTTGCCTCCTGAGCGCTGGCCGAGGCAGTCACCGACTGCTCGAGAAACGGGTAAACGGCTGGAGTAACGGACAAGTCAAGGAGACACTGGCCCTTCATACGACATACAATTTGGTGTGTGTCTTCAGCGCTGAACGAGGCCCTGTCTTGAATCGTGTGGCTGGGGGACGGGTAATCGGCGGAGGTAGGTCGCTCTCCCTTAATAATGATGGTTCCCTTTGCCTCTTGAGCGCTGGCCGAGGTAGGGACTGACGGGTAAACAGCGGAAGTATCGGACTCAGGCCTCGCAAGCGCTGGCCGAGGCGGGAACTGACGGGTAAACAGCGGAAGTATCGGACTCAAGCCTCGCGAGCGCTGGCCGAGACCAGTAGGTAATTGGCGGGGATAGGTCGCTCGCCCTTAATGGTTCGCTTTGCCTCCTGAGCGCTCGCCGAGGCAGTCACCGACTGCTTGAGTGACGGGTAAACATACAATTTGGTGTGTGGCGGGTAAACTTTGTGTCTTGAGCGCTGGACGAGGCCTTCAGTCATGAATCGTGTGGCGGGTAAACGGGGGTGGAGGTTACGCGGCAGCACCTGATGGCTCGTTTTGCCTTGTGAGCGCTGGACGATGGAAGCGGGTAATTAGCGGGGGCAGCTCGCTCGCACTTAATAATGGTTCGTTTTGCCTCGTGAGTGCTGGACAAGGTAAGCGGGTAATCGGCGGATGTAGGTTGATCTCTCTTAATAATGTTTCGCTTCGCCTCTTGAGCGCTTGCCGAGGCAGTCACTGACGGGTAAACGGCGTGAGTAACGGATTCAGACCTCGCGAGCGCTGGGTAATCGGCGGGGGTAGGTCGCTCGCCCTTAATGGTTCGCTTTGCCTCTTGAGCGCTGGCCGAGGCAGTAACTGACGGTAAACGGCGGGAGTAACGGACTCAGGCCTCGCGAGCGCTGGTCGAGGCCAGCGGGTAATCGGCGGGGGTGGGTCGCTCGCCCTTAATGGTTTGCTTTACCTCTTGTGCGCTGGCCGAGGCAGTCACTGACGGTTAAACGGCGGGAGTAACGGACTCAGGCCTCGCAAGCGCTGGTCGAGGCCAACGGGTAATCAGCGGGGGTAGGTCCCTCGCCCTTAATGGTTCGCTTTGCCTCTTGAGCGCTGGCCGAGGCAGTCACTGACGGGTAAACGGCGGGAGTAACGGACTCAGGCCTCGCGAGCGCTGGCCGATGCCAGCGGGTAATCGGCGGGGGTAGGTCGCTCGCCCTTAATGGTTCCCTTTGCCTCTTGAGCGCTTGCCGAGGCAGTCACTGACGGGTAAACTGCGTGAGTAACGGATTCAGGCCTCGCGAGCGCTGGGTAATCGGCGGGGGTAGGTCGCTCGCTCTTAATGGTTCCTTTTGCGTCTTGAGCGCTGGACGAGGCCCTCAGTCATGAATCGTATGGCGGGTAATTGGGGGTTGGGGGGGTGGGGGGGGGTGGGGGGTTGCTCGCAAGCACCTGATGGCTCGTTTTGCCTCGTGAGTGCTGGACGAAGCAAGCGAGTAATCAGCGGGGGTAGCTGGCTCGCACTTAATGGTTCGTTTTGCCTCTTGAGCGCTTGCCGAGGCAGTCACTGACGGGTAAACTGCGTGAGTAACGGATTCAGGCCTCGCGAGCGCTGGGTAATCGGCGGGTGTAGGTCGCTCGCTCTTAATGGTTCCTTTTGCGTCTTGAGCGCTGGACGAGGCCCTCAGTCATGAATCGTATGGCGGGTAATTGGGGGTTGGGGGGGTGGGGTGGGGGGGGGGGGGTTGCTCGCAAGCACCTGATGGCTCGCTTTGCCTTTTGAGCGCTGGCCGAGGCAGTAACTGACGGGTAAACGGCGTGAGTAACGGATTCAGGCCTCGCGAGCGCTGGCCGAGGCCAGCGGGCAATCGGAGGGGCGTAGGTTGCTCGCCCTTAATGGCTCGCTTTGCCTCCTGAGCGCTGGCCGAGGCAGTCACCGACTGCTCGAGAAACGGGTAAACGGCTGGAGTAACGGACAAGTCAAGGAGACACTGGCCCTTCATACGACATACAATTTGGTGTGTGTCTTCAGCGCTGAACGAGGCCCTGTCTTGAATCGTGTGGCTGGGGGACGGGTAATCGGCGGAGGTAGGTCGCTCTCCCTTAATAATGATGGTTCCCTTTGCCTCTTGAGCGCTGGCCGAGGTAGGGACTGACGGGTAAACAGCGGAAGTATCGGACTCAGGCCTCGCGAGCGCTGGCCGAGGCGGGAACTGACGGGTAAACAGCGGAAGTATCGGACTCAAGCCTCGCGAGCGCTGGCCGAGACCAGTAGGTAATTGGCGGGGATAGGTCGCTCGCCCTTAATGGTTCGCTTTGCCTCCTGAGCGCTCGCCGAGGCAGTCACCGACTGCTTGAGTGACGGGTAAACATACAATTTGGTGTGTGGCGGGTAAACTTTGTGTCTTGAGCGCTGGACGAGGCCCTCAGTCATGAATCGTGTGGCGGGTAAACGGGGGTGGAGGTTACGCGGCAGCACCTGATGGCTCGTTTTGCCTTGTGAGCGCTGGACGATGGAAGCGGGTAATTAGCGGGGGCAGCTCGCTCGCACTTAATAATGGTTCGTTTTGCCTCGTGAGTGCTGGACAAGGTAAGCGGGTAATCGGCGGATGTAGGTTGATCTCTCTTAATAATGTTTCGCTTCGCCTCTTGAGCGCTTGCCGAGGCAGTCACTGACGGGTAAACGGCGTGAGTAACGGATTCAGACCTCGCGAGCGCTGGGTAATCGGCGGGGGTAGGTCGCTCGCCCTTAATGGTTCGCTTTGCCTCTTGAGCGCTGGCCGAGGCAGTAACTGACGGTAAACGGCGGGAGTAACGGACTCAGGCCTCGCGAGCGCTGGTCGAGGCCAGCGGGTAATCGGCGGGGGTGGGTCGCTCGCCCTTAATGGTTTGCTTTACCTCTTGTGCGCTGGCCGAGGCAGTCACTGACGGTTAAACGGCGGGAGTAACGGACTCAGGCCTCGCGAGCGCTGGTCGAGGCCAGCGGGTAATCAGCGGGGGTAGGTCCCTCGCCCTTAATGGTTCGCTTTGCCTCTTGAGCGCTGGCCGAGGCAGTCACTGACGGGTAAACGGCGGGAGTAACGGACTCAGGCCTCGCGAGCGGCTAGTTTTCCCTCGTGAGCGCTGGACGAGGCAAGCGGGTAATCAGCGGAGGTAGCTCGCTCGCACTTAATAATTGTTCGTTTTGCCTCGTGAGTGCTGGACGAGGGAAGCGGGTAATCGGCGGAGGTAGGTCGCTCTCCCTTAATATAATGATGGTTCCCTTTGCGTCTTGAGCGCTGGCCGAGGCAGGAGCTGACGGGTAAACAGCGGAAGTATCAGACTCAGGCCTCGCGAGCGCTGGCCGAGGCAGGAACTGACGGGTAAACAGCGGAAGTATCGGACTCAGGCCTCGCGAGCGCTGCCAGAGACCAGTGGGTAATTGGCGGGGATAGGTCGCTCGCCTTTAATGGTCGCTTTGCCTCCTGAGCGCTGGCCGAGGCCTTTGCGTCTTGAGCGCTGGACGAGGCCCTCAGTCATGAATCGTATGGCGGGTAATCGGGGGGTGGGGGTGGGGGAGGGGGGGGGTTGCGCGCCAGCACCTGATGGCTCGTTTTGCCTCTTTAGTGCTGGACGAGGCAAGCGAGTAATCAGCGGGGATAGCTCGCTCGCACTTAATGGCTCGTTTTGCCTCGTGAGTGCTGGAAGAGGCAAGCGGGTAATCGGCGGAGGTAGATCGCTCTCCCTTAATAATGGTTCGCTTTGCCTTTTGAGCTCTGGCCGAGGCAGTAACTGACGGGTAAACGGCGGGAGTAACGGACTCAGGCCTCGCAAGCGCTGGCCGAGGCCAACGGGTAATCGGCGGGGGTAGGTCGCTCGCCCTTAATGGTTCGCTTTGCCTCTTGAGCGCTGGCCGAGGCAGTAACTGACGGGTAAACGGCGGGAGTAACGGACTGAGGCCTCGCGAGCGCTGGTCGAGGCCAGCGGGTAATCGGCGGGGGTAGGTGGCTCGCCCTTAATGGTTTGCTTTACCTCTTGTGCGCTGGCCGAGGCAGTCACTGACGGCTAAACGACGGGAGTAACGGACTCAGGCCTCGCGAGCGCTGGCCGATGCCAGCGGGAAATCGGCGGGGGTAGGTCGCTCGCCCTTAACTCTTGAGCACTGGCCGAGGCAGTCACTGACGGGTAAACGGCGTTAGTAACGGATTCAGGCCTCGCTAGCGCTGGCCGAGGCCAGCGGGTAATCGGAGGGGCGTAGGTCGCTCGCCCTTATTGGCTCGTTTTGCCTCCTGAGCGCTGGCCGAGGCAGTCACCGACTGCTCGAGAAACGGGTAAACGGCTGGAGTAACGGACAAGTCAAGGAGACACTGGCCCTTCATACGACATACAATTTGGTGTGTGTCTTCAGTGCTGGACGAGGCCCTCAGTCATGAATCGTGTGGCTGGGGGGGGGTTCCGCGCCAGCACCTGATGGCTCGTTCTGCCTCGTGAGCGCTGAACAAGGCAAGCGGGTAATCAGCGGGGGTAGTTCGCTCGCACTTAATAATGGGTCGTTTTGTTGTAGTGACCCAACACACACTCCATTTTCCTTCTCGTTTCATCCACCTTAATTTCTTCAGTCTGCCTTGTAACTCACCTAGTCCTCTTCTCTTCTTTCACTCTCACAACACACTGACATATCGTTCTTCACATATATCACATTGTGGTCGCTACATCATAACACCTTTACGTTATCATCAATAATATTATAGTAAAGCCGCTTACATGCACAGCTTCTCCAAACCATCAACATTGTAAAGATTTTTGCATATGAACTTTTGTAAACAATTTTCACAATCTGGAAAAACATTTATGTACCTACAAATAAACTTCTTCGTCAATGGAGTCACCACCGGTTAATGGTAGTTTCTATCAACCAACAAAGGCTTGCCCTAGCGGACTTACAACGGCGAAGCTAACAGCCTCGTTCGGCGGCCGAAAGCACACAAGCAGCAATGCTTGGCTTTCACGTAGCGGTCTAGGCTACCGCTACAATTGGTGACCTCCGGACCTGAGTTACGAGGTACACCTCGTGTATTTGCTGCTGTCGCTGCTGGCCATGCTTCGTCCGTTCCGTCGCGGCCCAAGCTACCGCCCCCGGAGGATCCACCGGCCCGCAGCAGGTCGCGCTCCGCCTCCGGCCTCTCCAACGTGCTCCGAGGCACTCCCGCCGCCGGCAAGTTCGTGCCCGCGCCACCTCGCCTCGGCCCATCCGAAGACTCGCCAGCAGCCCAGCCCCCTTCCACGCAGGTGTCGCCCTACTCGCCGTGGTACCTCGCCACTCCCTGCCCAGCCCAGCCAGCCATTCCAACGCCGCCCTATGCTGTCTCACCCTCGCCCCGCCCGCTTCTACGAGTGACTCCTCAGGCTTCAGCCAGTCCGACCGCCGCCTCGCACCCACGGCTGCCTCCTTTCTTCGCCAGCCCGGCACACCAGTCACTCGCCGCCCCACCAGCCTCCTGCCGCTGTGATCCCCAGTTTCCTTGCCATCGACTTCCTACCTCCGCGGCATCGCCTTCACCACTGCTGTTCCTGCAGCGGCCCTCCTGCCGCCGTGGCCTCTGGCAACCGCCAGCGCCCCCTCTTGACCTGTGGAATGTGCAGTGACGCTGAAGACAGTGCAGTGTGTGCTTGTTCAGTGACGCCCTGGCATGACAAGCCAGCACCAGTGTAGTGACGCCCGCGGCTTAACCGCCTGAGCGAGTGAACGTGTTAGTGACACCCCTCCCGGCAGTGCTCCCCGTTGGTAGTCAGTGCTTCCCCGACGTAGTTACCGCTTAGTGCTGTGCTCCGTTACACCTCCGGGATGCCTGACGCGACTCTCGGACTCCAGCCGCCGCGGCCCCTGGCTACACTGCCAGCGCCTCTACACGCGGTCACGGCCTCCACGTCCGACACCGACCCAGCCCTAACGTGCCCCCCCAAGGTGTCCAACGACGACGCTGCGCAGGACGTGGCCAGCCTCCATGCCCCCACCGTCACCAGCGACAGTCTGACCCACCAGCTCACGGCTCTTATCGCCAAACTACGAACAGAGGTCAGTACGCTCAGGGAGGACATCAGGAGCCAACGACGCCAGTCCTCGTCACCACACAGCCACTCCTCGCCACCGCACAGCCACTCCTCGTCACCACACCGCCACTCCTCGTCACCATAACACCACTCCTCGTCACCACAACACCACCCCTCGTCACAACACCACGCCTCGTCACAACACCACGCCTCGTCACCCCGCCGCCACTCCACCTCCAGTAGTAGCCCCTCACACAGCCCCGGCGTCTGCTACTACCACAGGAGGTTCGGGAAGGATGCCAGGAAGTGTACGTCCCCATGCAGCCTCCATAATTCCTCGCAACAGCCCCGGCAGGCCCTGACTGCGCACAGCGTCCGCCAACACACCTCGAAGCTGTCCCACATCTTTGACCCACTCTCCCGCACCAACTTCCTCATCGACACTGGAGCCGAAGTCAGCGTCCTCCCCGCCACACCAAGCCAGAGGTCCTTACCAACCATCGCTCGCCTCTACGCAGCTAACGGCACGGGGATCCCTGTCTTCAAGAAACAGACGCTCCAGCTCAACCTCAACCTTCGCCGGTCGTTCGAGTGGACCTTCTACGTGGCAACAGTTTCGCAACCAATCCTGGGCGCCGATTTCCTGACACACTACAATCTCCTGATCGACCTCAAAAGTCGCAAGCTCCTGGATCCTTTAACATCCGTCTCCACCAGAACGAGAGCAGCAGCAAACGAAAGCACCCACATCTCCACCATCAGCGCAGGCAACCGGTTCGCGTCTCTCCTCAAGTCCTTCCCGACGCTGACGCAGCCACACACAGCCAACAAGCCTGTGAAGCACCACGTCACGCACCACATCGAGACGACCGGACCACCAACATACGCCAAGGCTCGCCGCTTAGCTCCAAAACGCTACCAACAAGCCAAGGCCGAATTCGAGTCGCTGATGCGCCAAGGTGTTATCCGCCCCAGCTCAAGCAACTGGTCGTCTGCCCTCCACGTCGTGCCCAAGAAGAACGGTGACATACGACCATGCGGCGACTACAGAGCCCTCAACTCGCGCACCGTCATGGATCGCTATCCGGTGCCGAATATTCAGGAGTTCTCCTCACAGCTTGCTGGCTCCACTATCTACTCCAGGATCGACCTCATAAAAGCCTTCCACCAGATCCCAGTCAACCCAGCAGACATCCCGAAGACAGCCATCGTTACACCTTTCGGCTTGTACGAGTACGTACGGATGCCCTTTGGACTCAAGAACTCTGCCCAAACCTTCCAGAGGTTTATGGACGAAGTGGTGCGAGGACTGACATTCTGCTTCGCCTACATCGACGACGTCCTCATCGCCAGTCCTGACGCCGACACACACCGCCAACATCTAGAGCAAGTTTTCACCCGTCTCCAGGACTACGGCATCCAGATAAGCGTTGAGAAGTCAGAGTTTGGTGTTACCTCCGTCGACTTCCTCGGCCAATCATTCTCTCCTTCAGGCATCACTCCCATCTCTTCCCGCTGCGACGCCATTCAACAGTTCCCGAAGCCGACAACTCAGCGCCAGCTCAAGCAGTTCCTCGGGATGATCATCACTACAACCACTTCATTCCACACTGCGCGCTCATCTTTCAGCCACTCTACTCCATGATCAAGCCCTGCAAGAGAGGCCAGTCCGTCACACTCGCCTGGACTCTCGAAGCTGACGACGCCTTTCTCAAAGCCAAGGAGGCACTGAAGGCTGTTACCACACTCAGCTTCCCTACTCCAGACGCCACTACTTCAATCTCCACGGATGCCTCAGACACCGGCGTTGGTGGAGTCTTGCAGCAGCACGTAAACGGAGCCTGGAGACCCATTGCATTCTTCTCACAGAAACTCAACAACGCCGAGAAGAAGTACAGCGCCTTCGACAGAGAACTTCTCGCCATCTACAAGGCTGTCAAGCGCTTCAGATACTTCGTCGAAGGTCGGGAATTTCACATATACACCGACCACAAGCCTCTTGCCACAACCTTCATCAACAACAAGTCCACCTACTCTCCCAGGCAGCTGCGCCACATCGACTTGATCTCTCAGTTCACGACAGACATCCGGTGACCTGAAACACGCGAATCAGGGGCGGACTGGCCATCTGGAGACTCTGGACTTTTCCAGATTGGCTGCCCAGTCTGTGGGCTGGTTTTCATAGGGAAAAATTACTGAGAGTTAACATATGAACAGAAAAAAGTTGTAATAATTAAATACTGGAATAAAGAAGGGATATATATATATATAGATATATATATATATATATATATATATATATATATATATATATATATATATATATATATATATATATATATATATATATATATATATATATATATATATATATATATATATATATATATATATATATATATATATATATATATATATATATATATATATATATATATATATCTAAGTAAAACAATACTAGATTGTAATATATAATAGTCCTTATTCCTTAAAGACGAAGTACTGTCTCTAATTGAAAATAAAATGAGAGAGAGAGAGAGAGAGAGAGAGAGAGAGAGAGAGAGAGAGAGAGAGAGAGAGAGAGAGAGAGAGAGAGAGAGAGAGACCGACCGTAGACACGTTCAGTTCTTGTACGGCAGTGGGCCAGTGGCCAGCCTGTAGGGCCGGTGAACAGTGTTACCAGATCTAGCATAACATTCTGCTTTCAGCATAATCTGAGCAAATTTTGAATGTCAAGCAAAATTTCTAGCATACCCCTCAATTTAGCATAATTCTAGCACAATTCTGAGGCGTTTGGCATAATTGTAGCACAATTGACTAAAGAGGTGAAAATTAACTGAAAATTGAGTAAAAGTCCAACACAAATATGAGAAATAATCTCAAAGTAAACAATAAGCAATAGGAAATGATTTGATGTGCTTTTTTCAGGAAGAGTGTGTCCGTTTTTTAGGTCACATGTGTAGGAACCCTGCTACTGACTCCCCTCAGGAGCCTCAAGTGTGTGTTCGTACATACGTATCGACATCTACCACCCCGCCAATGCAATGTCCATTGTCTGAGACTGATTCATTGGGTCCCATAATTTTTTCTCTCCTTTAGCACAATTTTACCTAATCTAGCATAATTTTACACCGAGTCTAGCATATTTCAGCACATGTGATCTGGTAACACTGCCGGTGAAGGAAACTTGGGAAGCTAGTACAGTTGTTGTTGACTCGTCGTGACTCGTAGGTGTTAGATGGCAGTGTTTTTAATTAATAATTATATACACAGGCCCAGGGTGTCCCATGACTCCACGAGTTAAGGTCCATACTTGCACAAGGGAAAGAAGATGTAATTGTAAGTAGAAAATCATCAATACACATTTGCATTTTAACTTAAAATGCAAATGTGTATTGATGATTTTCTACTTAGAATTACATCTTCTTTCACTTGTGCAGGTATGGACCTTAACTCGCGGGACACCCTGTACGTATATAATCATATAATGTGTTACTTTCAGATATATCAATAATCAACAAAATAATACTTGTAGATTGAAAAATGGATAAATTAAGTAGCTCAAGCTCTATTAAAAAACGTAAAGGTGGTGCTGAGAAAGTGAGGGATAAAAAAAGGAAATCACTTGAAGCTGAAGCATTGAAATGTAGAAAACTAACTGATATTGGCTTGAAACTAGGGGAGGGTGTGGCTGGGGCAAACAGTTCTGGCCCTGGGCAATTATCTGGTGCCTCTTCAAGCAGTGTCAGTGATATACCTTCTACTTCTTTTGACAAACCATCAGAACAATTGAGTGAACCTCAAAAATCTTCAACTGTCAGGGATAGTGAGCAAATAGGTGATGTAGCAGTTGAGGCCATCCAGATGATCCAGCTGGACCAGCCCCCTGAATTTGTAAGTACTGGCATTAGTAGTTTATACTGGATTTGAAGAAAAAAAAAATCCCCCAAAATGATTTACTACTTACCTGTTAATATAATATGTTGAAATAAATATAGCCTATATTTGCCCATTTTCTCCACTCCACCCGGGATTCAAACCCAGGCTCTCTGGAGTGTGAGACTGAGACCGGTACTCTAACCACTGAGCTACTGTGTGTGTGCGTGTGTGTGTGTGTGCTCAAGTCTTAAAATTAAATTTATTCCACCAAATAGAATACCAGAAGCCAGAAGGCAGAAAAACTAAAATCAAATATTCAAAAGTAATTTATAATTTTATTGATAACTGAAGACTTAGTATGAATCCAATTATAGGCCTATCTCTCTATTCATATGGCTGCATTTCCGCTTCATTGTCTTTTAGGTTGATGATGAGGTTGAGGAGCTTTGTCAAGAAACTAAAAACACACCTCAAGGCCAAGCATACAGTGAAGAAAACAGTGAGCTCAATTACTTCATGAGACCAAAGAGTTCAGAGGATTTTCCAGCTTATTTTAAATTTCATCCAAAACAGACTTCTAACAATTCTGTTGTTAAAAAAGTGTTTCATTGTAAGGATGGGACTAGTAGGAAATGGCTCACATACAATGCAGAAACTCACATGTTACACTGTTACATTTGCATGGCATTTGCCAAATCTTCTGACAGCAACATCTTTGTTGGTGGCATGAGTGATTGGAATCATGTCCATCAGAGAATCGAAGAACATGAAAAAACCAAGTTACACAAGAGCTCTGCTGAGGCATATTTTTTTAGAGCCACTGAAACAGATATCAAGCATCTATTAGGAAGCAAACAGATTTCCATTCATAGAGAGCAGGTTAGGAAAAGGCGTTTGGTACTGGAACGCGTGACTGATGTAGTTAAAGTGATTGGGAAAAGAGGGTTAAGCTTCAGGGGTACAAAGTTTGAGGCTAGCTATACTTTGGATGATCCTAGTATTGATCATGGTAACTTTTTAGAGATGATCACTTTGTTGGGAAAGTATGATATTGTCATGAAAGAGCACCTCAGCGAATGCATAGAGAAGAGTAAGAAACACCATCAAACTAAGTCAAAGGGTAGAGGTTCATTTGTTAGTTTTTTATCAAAGAACACGGTGAATGAAGTAATTAATAATATTCAGGAAGCTATTCAGCAGTGTATTGCTAATGAGGTTAATGAGGCAGGAATGTTCTCTGTGGAGATTGATACAACACAGGATATAACTTCCCAAGACCAGTGTGCTGTAGTCCTTAGGTATGTTACAGATGTCATACATGAAAGACTTGTAGCAGTGGTAAATTGTGAAGCATCCACAGGTGAGTACTTTGTTAAAATGTTGAAGGATGTGCTTTGTAAGCTCAAACTAGATATAAGCAACTGCATTGGAAATGCCACAGACGGAGCCTCCAACATGCAAGGTCAATTTAGAGGATTTTCTGCTCTACTTTCTGAACATTCTCCCAAACAGGTACATGTATGGTGTTATGCACATGTGCTAAATTTGGTTTTGGTGGACACAACTGGATTAGTGGTAGCAAGTGCATCATTGTTTACTTTACTAAATGATATTGCAGTATTTATCAGAGAATCTTACAAGCGAATGAATGTATGGCTTAAGGAAAGCCAAAGTGTTCATCATCAACGCCTGGCTCCAATCGGTGAAACCCGCTGGTGGGCTAAAGACGATTCTCTTAGGAAAGTATTTGGAAATTTTGGTAATCCAGATAGGGCTCTCTATATAGATGTCTTGCAAACTCTAGCTATCATCCTAGAAGAAGTAGGTGTGACTGTGAAGCCAGTTGTCCGTGCTAAAGCTAGAGGTTACATTGAGTCGCTGCTTAAATATGAGACCATTTTAACATCTCAAATATTTCTTCGCATATTTGAGCACACTACTCCACTCTCAAAATACCTACAAACCAGTAGAATGGACATTCTTTCAGCTTATAGAATGGTTACAACAACACAAGAGAATGTGGAGGGAATAAAAAGAGACTTTGAAGGTGTAAAGATTGCAGCAGACACGTTTGTACAATGGGCAAATGAGAAACTTCAAGATGAAAACCAGCTTGAAACAGAGTTAGAAGTACAAAGTCAACTTCCACAAAAGAGAGTGAGAAAAAAGAAAATTATGCCAGGAGAAGTAGCTCCTGATGAAACACTGACTGATGCTGATAGGGCTTATGAAGTCGAGGTACATAATCAGATACTGGACCAAGTTTCACAAAGTCTTCATGACCGATTTCTCACACATGGTACTCTTTATAGTGACTTAGCCTTTCTAGATCCAAAAAACTTTGACCAGATGAAGAGTATTACTATAATGCAGTACAAGTCCTTATTTGCAGAGTTAAGTAAGTGTTTACTTAAATTTGACAGCAGGGCTACAGTAGAAAACCTGCAATCAGAGTTGAAGAGTTTAGCATCCCAATGGGCAAAGCTGAAACAGGTACCACTGGAAGATTATAAGGTTAAGGGGGTGAGTGAGAAGCAAGGCAGTAGTTGTTCTGATGATGAAGATGAGATTATTAGCAATAGCAACTGTTCCTTTTGTAAAAATTGTCCAATATGTTGTTATCAAATACTCAGTAGATACAACTTGTTGACTGATACTTATCATGTAATAGGTTTAGCATATAAGTTCTTGCTCACTCTGCCAGTTACACAGGTTACATGTGAGAGAAGTTTCTCCACTCTAAAATTCATCAAGGATCGACTTAGGAGTACACTTTCACAAGAACATTTGCAGGCTTTTATGTTGATGGCAGTAGAGAAAGGTATGTTAATGACTCTTGATAATGATGCTATAATAGATAAGGTTGCTGAGAAGAGTAACCTGCTCAGGAAATTACTGACATATTGAAAATTGTATTCATGCTAGCTTTAATGTCAATTTCTTTTGAGTACCGGTAAGTCAGTCTTTTCTGTAGAGTTAGGCTAAAAGAGCAATACTACCGTGCTAGTATATCTTCATTTTATTGATACTAATAGCAATATTAATATTGGAGTTACAGTATTTTAATAATTTACATTATTATTTTACAATTATAATAATATTTCCATTCAATACTTGTAGTCATAATGTTAAAAACAATTACTTTTTTAATTTTTAGGAATCATAATTAAAGAGCAGGATGCCAATATAACTTAAGTTTGTAGTAAACATTTTAAGTTTCGTGTCTAATTAATAACTAGCCTAGAGGTTTTGCTTTGAGTCATGTATGTATGTGTTTGATTACAAACCTGTAATATTGGCCTATAATTATAATATAGTTACATTTTCCTGTTTATATTTCAAAATATTGTTCGAGAGGTGCGTGTGTGTGGGACGGGGGGGATTACGGCACCTGTCCCGAACATCCCAGCTGAATATGCTCACTTAGCTCACCAAGTGGGCTGCTTCAAAGACAAAAGTCCAGGGCCGATTTTTAGTCCCAGTCCGCCCCTGACGCGAATCACTGTAAAAAAGCATACAACAAGGCCAACATTATGCTCGGGTTCATAGCGAGGAACTTCGAGTGTAAAACACCAGACGTGATGCTATCCTTGTATACTTCCATGATAAGACCGCACCTCGAGTATGCAGTGCAGTTCTGGTCTCCCAATTACAGAAAGGACATTGCTCTACTGGAAAGGATTCAGCGACGCGCCACAAAGATGATTCCAACCTTCAGGGCTCAACCGTACGAGGAACGAATCAAGCGACTCAATCTCTTTACATTGGAGAAAAGACGCCTACGAGGGGATATGATTCAAGTCTTCAAGTATCTAAAAAAGTTCAATAACGTCGATTACTCCAAATTCTTTGAACTGCAAACCAACTCAAGAACTAGAAATAACGGTTTACCCATTCAGTCGAGTCGATGTAACACAGACATTGGAAGGAGTTTCTTTTCAAACCGAGTCATCCGCCACTGGAACAATATTCCCTGCCGCCACTGGAACAGTCTTCCCTGGCGTCAGAAGTAGTAAATGCGAATACCATCAACTCCTTCAAATATAGAATCGACCGTCATTTCGCTGCGTCGGGAGTAAACTGAATAACGAGGGGCTTCCATCTGCTCCTCAATATCGAGGTGCTTTCATCTGCTCATCAAGCCCCAAGTGGCGATCGAGCAGATTAAATCACCCAAGCGGGCGATCTCGTAATGAGCCAATAGGCTTTCTGTTGCCTGCATTTCCATGTTTCCATGTTTCTTCGGCCGGCCCTTGGTGCAGGAACCCGGTAACGGGATCCAACTCGCGTCCATCGGCGGTGGACCGGGGAAAAGTTTTCTTTTCTGTTTAAGGCGCCGTGACCCTAGAAGCCACTCGCAGAGCGAAAGGGTGTTGGTAACACGGTCTGCCGTAGAGCGCCGCGGTTGTTGCGGCGTCCCGCGTACCACTGCCGGTCCGTGAAACATGCGAGGCAGGTAACTGCATGGGGCGAAGCGGGGGGGTCTGCTGCTGCTGCCCGCTGCCGGGGGTCGTTCTGCGGCGTCACGGCGCGGCGCACGTACGCACGCGGCCTCCGCGATGCACCCCAGTTTTGGGCCTGTGCGTACCCATATCCGCAGCCGGTCTTCAAGGTAAGAAGCCTCTGGTCGATAGACTAATGTAGGTAAGGGAAGTCGGCAAATTAGATCCGTAACTTCGGGATAAGGATTGGCTCTGAGGATCGGGCCTGTGCGGGAAGCGGGCGTGGGTCGGGCGCTGGACATGGCTCAGAGGCTCTGAGCTGCGCGCGGTGATGGGTGATGCCGTCTACCCTGCGGCGCAGTGTCTCGCCTTCCCCGGTGGCGGCGACCCATTCCAAATGCGGCCTCGCGTCGCGGTGTCCTTGTTACCAGCTCGCCGGTGCGGCGGTGCTTGTGTGGCCCGGGTTCGCAAAGGCGGCCGGCGGGCGATCACCGCGTCGTTTGGGCCCTCAAAAGCCTCGGTGCGGCGTCCTCCGGTCGCTCCCGGTCCCACTCCGCCGTCCGCGCTAAAGCCGGCGCGGCGGGGCAGCGCTCGTTGGGGAACCACCGCAGGGTTCGCGCAACGCCGGTCGCAGACGGGACACGCTTATGCGAGGTGGGGCCAACGGCCTGGCGTGCGGCGGCTCGCATTTCGCGGTGGCGGTTCTAGCCCCTTCGCTACTCGTGCCGAGAGCTCGGACCGGCGTGTCTCCGGCCCTTCCGTGGAACGCGCTAGGCAGCTTGGGCGCGGGGGCTCCGGCTCTCTCTATTGCCGGCTTTCGGCCGATTAGGTAGCAGCAGCAGTCGTCCCTCGCTCCAAACCCACTTCGGCTGGCACCCAGCGATCAACTCAGAACTGGCACGGACCAGGGGAATCCAACTGTCTAATTAAAACAAAGCATTGCGATGGTCAGAGATAGATGTTGACGCAATGTGATTTCTGCCCAGTGCTCTGAATGTCAAAGTGAAGAGATTCAACCAAGCGCGGGTAAACGGCGGGAGTAACTATGACTCTTCTACGGTACCAACCGGTAGAGTCATAGGGTACTAAGGAGAACCCCTCCACGTGGGCCCGCTGGGCGTTATACGTCGGGAGTTCCCGCCACTCCCTTCGTCGCCCAGGCTGCGACCCCGTATAACGGCGGAGTATCTCCTCCGCGCTGGTCCGCTTATGCTCGGCGCCAGCGTGAACCACCGGCTACCAAGAAAAAGACGCTTGTGTCCACCCGCCAATCTGCGCGGATGGACCCCGGTGGCGATGGGCACCCCGACGACCATGGGTCAACCTGCCCTGCCGTGTTCGCCTCCCTCATCGGGCACCGCGTCCACGAACGACACACGCACCCGACTGTATACCACGCTGCGGAGGCTGAACGGCTGGTAACACTCCCAAAGGCGAGGTGGGACGCTGAAGAGGTGGCCCTGATGGCTACCTTCGAACTGGCCCACCCCAACACCCGCCTTATGAACCAGGCCATCCAAGAGGAGGTGCTGCCCCACAGGACCCTGGACGGCATCAAAGGGAAGAGGCGGCAAGAAGCCTACAAGGCACAAGTCCGAGCAGCAGTGGGGCTGCTCGCGACTCCACGTGTGCCTCCTCTACAGCACCCCTCGGACGGGGACCGGGATACTGGTGACCGGCCCCCGTACAGCCCCAACCCAGGAAGGACTCCACCGCCATCCATGGAGGACCCTGGGGAAGTGGGGGGAGCCCACGCCGCTCCCTCCCCGGACGCGAGCATCACACCTGCTCCGCCCGAGTGCAGCGAAGCCACGACCGAGCTGAAGGTCACCAGGGAGGTTGGGCGCCTCTCTCAACTGCTCGGCGTGGCGGTCCCGACTACACCGGAGGACCTCCAGCAACAACTGCGACAATGGGCGCCGTTGGGACCGGCCAGTCGGAGGCGGACTGGTCGGCCAAGACCGTCGCTACCACCTGGGCGGTCTGTCCTGACCACCCGGACGTTACGGTGCCGGGAGTATGCACGGTTCCAAGAGGCCTACAAGAAGAACCGAGGCCGGGCTATAACTGACATCTTAGCCGGCCGCAGCCCCGGGGGCGGTATTGGAGACCTTCCTCCTGGAACAGTCCAGTTCTGGCGGGAGGTTTTTGAACGTCCTAGCCCCGGCTCTGCCGGGCAGCTAACTCCGGTGAACCCGGGTGTTGGTCATCTGATGATGGCCCCGGCGAAACCATAGGAAGTGATGGCGGCTTTCGCCGCCACAAAGGCTGACACGGCAGCCGGGCCTGACGGAAGGACGCTGTCCGACCTGAGGGCCCTAAGCACTGACCAGCTTTTGTGGCTGATGGACTCAGCCATCATGCTGGGCTCCGTCCCCGAGAGTTGGGTTCATGGCCGAACCGTGCTGCTCCCGAAGGTGGACGCACCTCGGACAGCCTCCGACTACAGGCCGCTGACGATAGCACCTATCCTGACGAGGACGTTCCATAGGGTGCTGTCGCAGCGGCTTGCTACACACGCTCCCCTACCGCTGGGTCAAAAGGGATTCAAGCGGCTAAGAGCACCCCCCCGCTCCCTGTACATGGCCTTCATTGATTTCAAGAAGGCCTTTGACTCAGTGGGCCACCCCGCCATAGTCAATGCCACTAGGCGGTGGGGCTTAGGGGAGCGATTTGCCAACTACATCGGCAATGTATATGTCAAGGCATCCACGAACCTGGATGAGAACACCAGAGTGGAACTTGGTAGAGGTGTCATGCAGGGCGACCCATTGTCGCCCCTATTGTTCAACCTCACATTGGACCAGGCCCTGTCCGCCCTACCCCAGAACGTCGGAGTAGAGCTGGGTGGCCGTGCCCACGGCTACCTGGCTTTTGGTGATGACGTGGTGTTGCTGGCCTCCACCAGGACAGGCTTAAAGGCAAGCCTGCGAGCGATGACATCTGCCGCGGCTGCCTTGGGCCTCGAGGTGGGGCCCTCAAAGTGCGCCTCCGTGGGGGTAGTGGCGGATGGTAAGAACAAAACCTGGTACCAAGACAAATTAAGGCTCCATGCTGGAGGCGAGGAGATTCGGTCCTTAGGCCCAGGCGACTTTTATAAGTACCTGGGTTCACGGGTGGGCGCCGCCTGGGCGAGCGGTCCGTCCCACCTGTTGGGCCAGCTCATCGCTAAGCTGGGGCGACTCCAACGAGCCCCAGATAATCCCAGCAAAAGCACTGGGGCCTTTCATGCGGCCGGCGTGGATGGCGGGCTCGGAGTAACAGCTCTCGAGTCTCGCATCCCCCGATTAAAGCATGACCTTCTAGCCCGCCTCAGGCAGTCCCATGACCCTGCGGTGAGGGCTGTCGCAGAAGGTGCAAGTCCGCTCGACGACGCCTCCACTCCATCAGGGAGGAAGAGAAAAGAGAGGAGTCGCTGGTCCGAGAACCTTTATGGTTCTGTTGACGGTCGGGGGCTGCGAGGAGCCACTCAAACACCGGTATCCGCAGCCTTCCTGGACGGATCTGCCCTGATGAAAGGCGGGATTTATTCGAAGGCGGTGAGGCTTAGAGGAGCCTTGCTGCCTACGAAACCCCGTTCGGCTAGGGGCAGACCGGAGCCCGACGTCATGTGCGACCTCTGTTTCGGCCGAAGGGTTCATTCCCTCGGACACATATTACAGCAGTGCCCGGCCGTTGCAGGGGCTAGAACCCTACGCCACAACAACATTCTCGATGGCGCCGTCCAGGCCCTCCAGCAGTCTGGGTATCGGGTGCTAAAGGAGCACCCCATCCCAACTCCAGCAGGGTTAAGATACCCAGATATTGTATGCTGGAGGGATAATCGCTCGTGGGTAATTGACGTGCAGGTTGTCGCAGACAGCGCCGCCACGGACCTGCACGTGGCCCACGAGCGAAAAGTGTCCCACTATAACGTGGCGGCTGTGACGGAAAAAGTGAGAGTGCTCAGGGTACCCCCCCATAGTCAGCTCGCTCACTCTGTCGTGGCGGAGGGTGGTAGCCCCAGCCTCCGTGAACACGTGGAGTGCGCTGGGACTTACCAAAGCCGCGCTGAAGCTCGCGGTGGTCCGGGCCCTCGAGAGTGGGGTCCGGATCTACCAAGCACACAGGAACACGGCAGGTGCACATGTGGCAAGGGGTGCGCCTTGCAGGGTCGCACCCTGTGCAAAACATTAAAAGCAGTGTGATGGATGAGATACGGAACTTAAAGGAGAGGTAAAGTGATAAGATCTGAAAGAGATGGGAAGTGCTAAACAATGTTGTACATAGCCAATAATGGCACCCCACCTTCCCCGTGTTCTCCTGCCTCGTGGGTGTGTATGTGTGGTGGAGGGGTGTGGGCGCTGGTAATGTTTTGATGTTTTGTTACTATTTATGATGATGTATGTGGTATGTGGTTTAAATAAACGGCGAGGCATGGGATGACGTGGGGAGGCTTTAAGAAAGGGGAGGGGGCTACGGCCCCCTCCCTTTTATTAATAATGGTGGTCATAATATGACCACCAGAGTCAGAGGGGCGAATCGACCAAAACATAAAGTGGGAGAAAAACGCGCGCAAAGTTTTGCAACTTTAACTTTATCGTATTTTTGTATGTAAACGCCTTATTATTCAATACTACATCTAATATACTAAATTTGTACCGTTTAATCTTCTGAGACCAGAAAAAAATCATCTAAATCAATTTTTAATCTGTAAAAAAACGAGTATAAAAATACCCACATTTTCTATTATAATAAAAATGCAACATAGACATAAAAAAACATATGTAATAAAATGCTTGCAAAAAGATAAAAATAAAGTTATAGAATACCCATTTGCAGATTTTAATTCCTAATGCCTTTAATTGTTAGTAAAAAATAAAAAACGAAAAGTTGGGATTTTTCTTTGTTTACACTGAACTGCGGAGGTATTAATAACATTATTTAATAATCTTAATGCTAAAATTAATTTGATTAGGTACTCACCATTGTGTGGAGTGGTCAGAAGGCTTGTGGTGGTGGTAGTTTTGGGTGGGGGTGGTTGGGGAGTAACCCATTAGCACAGGTTGGAGACAGAAAACAGGCATAGATAGGTGGATGATAGAGTGAGAGATAGATAGATAGAGAGAGAAAGAGAGAGAAGAAGGTAGGGAGAAGAAGATGGTGGGGAAAGGAGAAAAGTGAGAAATAGATAGATAGATAGAGAGAGAAAGAGAGAGAGGTACTGAAGGGGTTACAGGGCAGCGGGGTCGTCGGGCTCGTCATCATCCAGGTAATGATCGTCCCGAGGATGTACCCCTACTCTACCCTGCCCACTACCTGTCTGCTCCTGGTCCCCGATGATTGTGGTGTAGAAGGGTTTATAAGCAGGGTCCACGTAGGTCATGAGTACTTTCAAGTCAGCCAGTTTTTCTTTGGAGAGGAGTACTGTGCCAGGGTACTTTAAAGGCAGGTTGAAGGTAATGAGGTTGAGTTTGCCCTTATCCTTCTTCTTCTCGAGGTTGACTTCTTTAGGAGGCTCAAGGTCCCCATAATTTTGTTGGATGTGCAAGCCAGCCTTGAAGTTAGAAGAGTAGATGAGTACCCTGGCATTAATAAGACCAGCAGCCTTCATGCCAGCCCAAGAAACCTCCTTCTGCATGACGTCATAATCCTTGAAGAAGTCCCTCGTAACGTCAATGACTATGAAGGGGTGTACTCTGTTGGCCTTCTTAATTAACTCAGAGTAGTGGTCGGTGGTGAACACGGACACCGGGCGAATTTTCAGTTCTATGACCCCGAAGTCACGGTCACACGGCAGGTAAGAATGACCAGGTATCATGAAGTAGTGTTGGATACTCTCCAGGCGGTTCGCATGTATTTTCCTGAGGCAGGACAGGATCACATTCTTGTTTTTATTCTGCCCACTGCAGTTATCAGAGAACATAACGAGTTTTCTAATCTCTGGACCCAGGTGAT